>NC_135503.1:15527699-15764835 GCF_052857255.1 Amblyomma americanum | reverse complement strand
TCGATAGTCGCAAATGTTCACTATTTACTGCTGTAAGATCTTCGCACAGTAGGTGAGGTATGAGCGCTGCTCGCAGCAATCTTTCGCTATTTGTGCGTCCTTGACATTAGACACGTTTTACTTAGACATTAAGAGTAATACGCAGATTTCCTGCCAATACTTCAAGCTCGTACCTGTAATCTAATCGTCGTGTTAAATCATCATCCCTATGAACCTGCAGCGCTGGAAGATAAATTCAGTTCCACAAGACTGACGTCCTGCTAAAGTTAAAGGCATGCCCCGTTTTAAAAGCGGACTTAAGGTAGGTAAAATTGGCCCTTTCTGTTCATACCGTTACATGGCGAATTTGGTGAAAGCTCATCTTAAATTCTGGGTGCATCCGATTCAATGGAGGCTTCCGGGCGGCACTTCAAGTTACGCTTCTTTTAATTCTATGCTCATCGCAAATGTCAATGAAGTGATGTCGTCAGACCGTCGCATTCAAAGAAATAAACTATGGTAGCGCTTAAGTTACCTTCAGAGTTGAGTGTGGCGGCATTAGATTCATCTTTGTCCCAACTTCTGCCGAATCTTCTGTATGTATTTGCGTCAGTTTGTTGCAATTGTCGGTTAACCGACCGCCATATTCGGACTGCTAGCTGACGCTGTGACACAACCATTTCGCATTTTTTATTTCAATTCTGAGTGTAAGTTGTTTAGAAACTACCACAACCTGGTGGGTAGGTTGTGATGATGTCACAAGGCCGCTTGACCTCTTTCGACCAATCAATAATCTACGTTGCCGCTTGCCACGGTGGATAGCTTGCTCAAAATCGGACGGCTTTGTGGCCTGCAGCCTAGGTGGGCCGGTGTGATAACGTCTCAAGGTCACGCGACCTCGCTCGACCAATCAGGATAGCCCATCAAGGCAGATTGTGAGGACGACGCAAGATCACGTGACTCTCATGACCATTCAGCCAATTTCGTGATACCGAACATCGACAAGGTTTCAGCTTGACAACTTTAATGCCGTCGCGCTAATAGCGGAAGGAAGATGGAATTCTTTATGAAACACCAAATGGAACAAGCAGAGCAAGAAAAACCTTTGTACGCTGCAGAACATTTCGACAAGATAACTTGTTTTCGTGCCGTGCATTTAAAGAAAACGCTCAAGGGGCTTATTGGTAGAGGATGAAAGTAAAATATCCCCTATTCTAGAGAAAGCGTGGTTTACTTTAGTTGAACCGATCCATCGCTGTATACGAAACAGCGAAGCCACTTACAGTTACAATGAAATCTCGTTAATTCGAACTCACATAACCCAAACTACCAGTGTACTCTTAACTAAGGCTGTGGTACAGCCAACGTTTCGTGCAACAAGAGGAGCCCGATCGGGGTCGCCACGTTTTGAACTCGCTGCAATTAGCGCAAGTTTTTCGTCCTTTTCGGGTAGGAACTATGGACATTCAATTCTATTTGCAGCTTTTTTCACGACAACACTTGTGTTGGCGTCCTGAAAGTGCTTCCTTCGCCTGTCAGAACTACCGCCGTCTCCTTAGACAAACTGAAGACTTGGGTTTGTTTTTTTTTTTGAAAGAAAACAGGGTAAAGTGAAGCACTACGAAAAAAAATAACCGCACAGAACGCAACTCTGGAAGCCCGGCCGAGCTGACAAAGTCCATACGCCTCGTGCGGCGGCGAGAAGCAGCCCGTCAAGCTTGTGCAAAAGGAAAACCCACGAGCGCAAACGGAATACGTGGCAAGCAAGCGCGCTGCAACACCCATAGCGCGGAGCACACCTCTGGAGCGTTCGGCGCACTCGCCAGAAACAGCGGCGGTGCTCGGTTTGGCGCACGTACACAGGGCAGGGAAAAAGACTCGCACTTTCGAATTGCGAAAATGGGGGATCGGTGTGAAAAAAAAAGGAAGAAAAGAAAGAACGACAGAAAGAGAAAGAAAGAGAAGCTAGCCCTGTTCGAATATTGTTTACTCTGCGGAAATTTTGATGGCAGCACCGCAGCCACCGACGTTGCCGCATATGGCAGCGTTCTCTCAAACCTGCGCAGTGCGGTTTGCATGCACAAAGGCTGTCCTGCTTTCCTGCCTGCTGCATCCAAGGGCGGAAGAAGCTGCTGGATGGTTGTTTGCGCCGAGTTGGAAATTTCTGTTTCACTTTTTTTTTCTCTTGCGAGCCCAGTTTTCTGTGTTTCTGTCCTTTTTTCTCTCTTAGTTTTTGCGGGCTGTTGAGCGAGCTTTACTGCTGCTTCTGGTTAAAGAAATACGCGAAAATATGAAAAAAAAAAACTGTTTCCGAGCCGTTCGAGCGAAGTTGTGCGTCTCTGCGTGCGTGTGCGGTGGCCTCTCTAGTGGCGGTGTTTCTGTGCTTTGCAATGTTACGGTTAGGTAATAGTTTAATGTGATGGTTAGCTACAAGCTCTATGCGGTGCGGTATTTGGAAGCTAGGATGGCATGGCGTGGAAGCTGAATACTCCTGGCGAATTTCTGAGCAAAACTTGAAGATTTTTGTTATCACTCGACTGAACTGTATATCGCCCATTGTTATATTTTGTCAAAATAATGAAAGTGAGAATAGATATAACTATTCTTCTGCCGGAGAGGCGGCAGCGTTCAGGACCTTCTATCGCTGACATAGGAAAACGACGATCTCCAAGCTCTCAAGAACATTCTTTCTACGGCTATATATTTGCGCGTAACGCTGTCTGTCGATTGATCGTGACGCGTGGTATGCAACGTCCCGAAGATGAAAGTGGGCTATAGGTGCGAGGCTGTAGTGGAAGGCCCTGAATTAAGTTCGGTCACATGAGGTTCTCTACCATGCGCTGACATCGCAGAGCGCATAGGGGTGTTTGCTTTTCGCCTGCATCAAAATACGGCCGCCTTTGCCGGGATTCGAACCCTCGACGTCGTGCTCAACCACAGACCATTATATATATAGCCTTGCATAGAGCCACTTAGGCGGGTGCTTCTATGAGGGGTGCGGTTAGCCCATCGCTCTCACATATGCGCTCGTGGCTATGATGATAATAATAATAATTGGTTTTTGGTGGAAAGGAAATGGCGCAGTATCTGTCTCATATATCGTTGGACACCTGAACCGCGCCGTAAGGGCAGGGATAAAGGAGGGAGTGAAAGAAGAGAGGAACAAATAGGTCCGTAGTGGAGGGCTCCGGAATAATTTCGACCACCTGGGGATCTTTAACGTGCACTGACATCGCACAGCACACGGGCGCCTTAGCGTTTTTCCTCCATAAAAACGCAGCCGCCGCGGTCGGGTTCGAACCCGGGAACTCCGGATCAGTAGTCGAGCGCCCTAACCACTGAGCCACCGCGGCGGGGCATGTGGCTATGATGCAAGAACGAAATTCTTCATTCTTTCTTTACATAGTTCTCTTCACAGTGAAATTGATGATATTTTGTAGAGTTTTGCTCGCACATTTTTACATTCCTTTCATAGCATTGCACTGTTCCCGCTTTATAGGCTTGCTTCGCACCGTAATCAAATGAGGATTTAACGTACGCGCCGCAGAAAGCCCCCATATAGCCTCCTTTGTGATGCATAAGCACTTTGCGGTGCGCTCGCTAGATAAGGGAAGAAAACAAATAAAATACATTAAAAAAGGGTCTTGTGCAACCGGCTTTCAGCAGAGAGACACGTGGTTATAAAGGAGCGAAACGCGCTTGCTTTGCGAAACACCCAAGCGATTTGTACCGGGGAACATTTTGAGGGAGTGAGGAAAGTTCATGTTAAAAAGGTTTCCGAGCGAATTTCGGTCGCTTTTGCGCGCGACGACGCTCAGCTCGTAAATGTGTCCCGCGGGCGACAGTGCGAGGAAGAAAGTGAGAGGAATGCCATGGAGCAGTGAACTTGCTCAAATGAGCGAGCTCACATCGTCGCGACCCTTGTACGATCGTTAGCTGGGACGTGCACTTTGAGATGGAAGAAAGCTCTTCTGAAGGTCGGAGCTTGGAAACGTGTTGCATTTTTTATTTGCTTTTATTTCATACAAAATCAGCAATGGACGGCTGCAAGCGTAGTAGACTGCGGGCAATGACTTTTTTTTTTGTTCGAAATCGGGATGCCGTGCGGACACCGGTGCTCGAAAACTCATAAAGATTGACCATTTAATGCGAGCTGTCAGTCTTATTACATGAATTTATTGGCGGCTTACGCAGGGCGTCATTTTTACTCAGGAACAAGCAATATGACAGGGAACTCTAGATGTTTGCTAAAGAACCAATTTCATTTTTGCTATTTCATTTAACTTCATAAAGCAATGCAATGATCATGCGACTAAAGCAGAAATGCTTAGGGAAAACGGGAATTGTGCTTCTCACTCGCACTTCGGGAATATTGTTTAAGAACGTACAAAAACAGCGTTTCACAATGCTTCGACCAGCAAAAGAACTTTAAAATGAAGTCATTCGTATCCAGCGAAAGAACGTAAGTACATTCAGAAGTGCGCATAGCATCGACATTTCACGAGCGAAACGCAAATTTTTGGCAGGGAAAGCTTATTCGGTTATTGTGTTAAATCTATGACGACTATATGGCCGGATGCTCATCCGCCATTTAAATAGAGATGCCTTATCGCAATGTATATGTAGATAGCACCGGCCACTCCGGTACAGGGACAAGAAAATAAAGGTATTATGGCAAGATTTAGGAGGCGAAGACTAGAAAACTGTGAATACTGCTCGATGCTTTGATCGCAGCAAGTTTGAGATATGGAGAGCGTAACAAAATAAGAGGGCAACGAGAAAGCGGTCTGGTTCGGTGTTATAAGCGACGAACAAACTAAGCGCAGAGGAGACTGGGACCTTACACACTGTCTACAAGAAAAACATTCTTTGAACAACCTAAATACGTACAGCACAGTTAAATACGTCAACACCGTTTTCTAATATTTTCTTTTCCACTGACACTGCTAAGGAGTAATTTCAGCTGGCGTCACGTTGAAACAACTGACGTGTGCCGAGGATTCCGCACCCCGCTCGACTGCCCCGACATGTACGTGTGTTCAGAAGAAGCACGTGAACGGACATCCCCTCCCCAAGTCTGTCGCCAGTGCGCTCGCTCCAGACGCGTCCGAAATATAGCCAGCCTTTTGCGCTCTCTGTCACGCTTGTTGTATTACCCACCACGCTCGCTTACCGTTCGGCAGCGCTGAGTCGACAGGCTGCAAGCGTCTCTGCCTCCGAGCTACGACAGGAACTAGCCTGCAGTCGATGCCGCTGCCCGAAGAGAGGGTGGCCGAGTGCAAGACGTCTTCGTCACCGTCCCAGCACGTTTGCGGCGGCCCAGAGAGGCGATGCAGAGCGGCGGCAACAGCAGCAGCAGCAGCGCGTCGTCGTCCCTCGTCGCTGGGTTGCGAGCCACGCGCGCCGCGCCCGTCAGGCGCCGCCGTCTCGCTGCGGGAGAGTCCCCCTCTTCCTTGTTTTGTTCGCGCCCGCGCGTACTTGGCGCCCTCTTCCTATCCTGCTGGCGTCGTCCTCGGCCGACGCGGCACACAGCGCCCCGCTGCTCTGCTGCTCGCTGCCTGCGCGGTGCGGACCGAGCGGAGCTCTGAGCGGACCGGGACCCCACTCTCGGGAACCCCGGGATCGATTTCCCCACGCTCCTCCGGCGCCGCCGCGCTTCCAACGCGCATGCGCACATCCCCTCCTCGGTGGCGCCAGGAGTGGAGCGGCCCGGTCGGCCCTGTCCCGAAACGGGGGCACGCCTGTTCTTCGCCGCTGCACTCTCCCCCTCGTTGCGAGCGCCGGCAGCGGCGGGTGGCGGACGTCCCCTCGTCATCCCTCTTTCCCGCCTCTCATCCCCACTCCCGCGTGGAAGCGGATGCTGCGGGCGCTCCTTCTGCGATGCGAGCGCGCGCGCGCGGGATGAGCGGCGGCGGTGGCGGCACGCCGCTTGCCCGCACGCGCGACACGTGCGCGCTTTGCTAGATGAGTAGGCAGCGGCGAGTTGCTCGGCTTGGAGTGTTGTGCATCTCCCACGTCGCTGCGAAAACGGCTGTGCACAATGTGCCGCGGCGCTCGGTCTGAACGAGCGAAACGGGGCACGTCTTTCGCAGTGAAATTGCAGTGCGAGAGAGAGAGAGAGAGAAAACGGGGAAATAAGCAGAGGCGCACGTTATATTTATTTCAGTGTCTTTCTGTTGTCAGGCCCGTTGACATGTTATGCGTTGTAGGCACTTTCTGCGCCACTTGCCTCTTTGTTAAAATCTAAATGAAGCTAGCGACTTGATGCGGATGTGCTCTAAACAGGGGAAAATGGATAGACGAGAGAAACTAAAATATTTTCCTTTATACTAAGCGCTTGTTCTGGGTTAGGTCCATCATCATTGTCTATCCCTTCGTACCCAGTGAATGATGAAGAGAACAAAAAAAATGAAGGTAGATTTGCACTGGTTAGGCCAAATTAGAATTAGGTCACTGTGTGGCCGTTGTTTTGCATTGTTTATTGTGGTTAAGATGTCTTATTGATTTTATTGCGATGTGAATAAAGTGGTATATAAAGTATATTGTGTGTGTGTTTGCATGGAACGGGTGAGCACAGTAGAGGCTTGACACTATGTTTATTACAGTTTTCTACGCATGCATATCAGTCACGGCTGCTGACGTTGTGCAGAAAATCCGGAGTCGTCTTCGTCGTCGAGTCACGTGACCATGTGTGTCCACAGCTGCATGTGGCAAGCACGTGTTAACCGGAGGACCAGAGTGACAAACAGCTTTTTCCGTGAATGTGGGTTTCGGGGCCAGCCCATTAAATAGAAGAGAAGCACTAACACTTAATAATCTGTCTCCCACTGGTAGTTGCTGTCATTGTGTCCGGACACTTTGCCAGGAAAAGCTCTCATGTGTGCCGAGATAGAGCTGGCCCAATACGCGAACGTAGTTCAGTGCATTATTCTTGACCAATTTATAATTATTTGAAGGTTACCCATGTTGGCGCAGTTTAATTTTTGCAATTGCACCTACCATTCAGCGTCCCCGAAATTTTACGTTTGTTTTTGTAGGTTTTCAATGCTTTACACAAAAATTAATTTATTTGGCATTGAAGCCATGGTAACCAATTTGTGCTGGCACCGTCTGGTACGTGTCAGCCCTTGGATATTCACTGAATGTGCAGACAAAGATTGAAATCAAGGAGTTAAAAATTTGATGTATATTGAGATCGTTAAAACGAAAGTAATCAGCGGTTAAGGTATGTTTCCGTTGGAGCTGTATTCCCTTACTGAGGTGTAGCCCAATCTTGCAGGCGAGTACTTTTGTGATGCGTCCCAAGCAGCGCAAGTAATTGGCCCAACATTGGAACTGTATTGGCAAAGCTGGCCCTACAAAGGACCAGGATGGGACCATCCTGTTGCAATATTGGGTCGATGACCTGTGCTGCTTGGGATTCGACACATATTGCTTTTTCTGAGTGACTCTTACAAGAGTAAGATGACGCAAAACGTTCGCAAGAAATCGATTGTTATGCTGTACTATTTCATGAAAAAGTACACGAAAGTAATGCGTTTTCTTCCGGTTATAAATTCGTGGTCAATTGGTGTTATTTTTGTTTATTCGTAATTAAGTGATCGTTATTCTTAGTGAAATATCTTGTGTAATAGTAATATACGAAGTTGTTTTCATCTTTCATAAATCCAAGAAGGCAGGTGCGCTGATGTAAAGAGCAACTAATTCGATTTTCTCATTCAGTTTCAGTTTTTGGCTACAGGTGTGATTAGTCTTGTGTAAAGAAAAAAGCTTCGTTCATAGCTTACATTTTGCTACATATATAAATCTTAGAAGTTATATGCGACGCTGCAAGACTTTGTGAATTACTGGCTCATCTATGTTTGCTACGCATGAGCTTGTTGGGGGGGCAGCGAAAACGCAGACTAGTCAGATCGTGGAGAGCGCCTGCTATGCTGCCGTTGGATAAAAAGCCTTTTTTTATTACAGCCGCATACTGAATTTAGTAACAAATGTCTGTGCTAAATATTCTCTTATCGGTTGAAAACTATGTTGAAAAGCATATTGCTAACATAGATTAGTGGTAAATACATGCGGTTTGTAGAGGCAAGCCCAAGAGGCTGTCAGCACTCATTCAAGCATGGTTGTCTACGCAGAATGACTAACTGGACTAAGTCCAGCAATCGAGGGAAAGAATCATTCAAGTGGATCAGAAAAAAAATGTTAGAAGTTGTGGCGAAGCTGATATATAGTATCAAAAATTCAGCAATATGAACAAGTTTAAAATGCTGCAGTGTGAAAAAGCCGTAGATAAATACAAGTGCCATGAACTTGAAGGTCGTCACCTTTGCGGAGGCAGGGTTCATAAGCAATGACATTCACCCTGCAAGGAAATGCACCATCAGATATTCACCACATACCGAATCACGGCGGAGTTCGAAGAAAAAATGCGCCCAGTATGAGACGCCATTATAAGTCAATGTAATTTTATGTGCATTTCACTGTCGTCTCTTGTTTTTATTTTATATGTAACTGCTGTATAATTTTGGTCGGAAGAAATTATTCTCAGTTTGACTCTCTACTTTCTTTTGCTATACCTATCGCATGGGCCCAAATCTAGCCGAAAAGGCTGAGGTCTCAGTTGATCCACATGTATGTTTTCGTGACTGCATCCAGCGAAATAAAATTAAAAAACAACAACAAAAAAACAAGAGAATACTGCAATGGTTGACAATGTAAAACGGTTGCATACCTCCATAAGCAGAGACGAAACAGAAAGAAGAGCTCATACATCCGTCCCGCAATCGGTCGGGGCTCAGGCACGTATCCACGTTCCCCGATGTGACGAGTGCACTCAAAGAGAAGCCCCTGGCAACCGTTCAGGCTGCTTTCATCATGTAATGTAGTGCGTCAAGGGGCCCCTTTTCGCAGCCGATAGCACGACCTTATGTCGTTTCCGCCACTCGCTCGTATCATGGTGTGTCGCACATTCTTTTCGAAAGACTATCGACGTTTCAGTAAGTGACGTTACACGAGTGTACAGCTAGGCGCTGCAAGTCCAGCATAAAATAACTTTGGCAGTATACTGAAAGTGGCACTGTGCACAAGTTTTTGAACTGTCTTAATTTTTCACTTGGTGTTATAATTTCGCTATTATTACCTTTCTCGTTAATGGTTAAGGCCACTGGAAGGCATTCCTTATGATTTTTTTGTGGTGGAAGAAAAACAGAGTATACAGACAGGTCAGAGTAAACCATGGCCTATTAAGTGCTGAAATTGTGAATTATGGAATTTAACGTCCCTAAGTGACGCATGAGATAGGAGAGACGCCATTGTAGAGAGCTCCGTATTAATTTACACCGTCTTTGGTTCCTTAATGTGCCCTGACATCACTCAGCACGCGGGTATTCTCTTTCTTGTATTTTCTCTGTGTATAAATATGGCCGGCGAGGCCGAAATTGAACCCACGATGTTAACTAGAAGGAAGTCAAAGCCACTGAGCCATCGCGGTAAGTTTCACTGTATAATTAGGACAGTACATCTAGCGCATCGTCAACAAAGGCTGTACGACTATGGCAAACTATAGCTCCGAAGAAATTACATTGAAGGGGCTCTGAAACACTTTCCGAGGAGAGCACATCAACTCGCTCAAACACTATATTGTGCTTTTATGAAAACCTGAGCCAAATAATGCACTTACACAGGCAGTAGAGGGCCCACAATTCTGCGAACCTTTCCCGGCGACTCTTTCATGCTCGCATCCTCCTCCGTCGCTCGCACATGCGTATACAAGTTGAAAGGTGGCTGTTGGTTAGGTTCTTTCAGATGTCAGGCAGCTGCCATGGTCGCGGCCAGTAAGCCGCGTAGCTCCGGCGGGTCAGGAAGCTCCGCCCCCGGAGGTGTGGCCGGCGGAAGAGCGCCGACCTCCAGAGTGCAATATGTGACGAGAGGAGAGGGAAAAGCGCGAAGACGCTGAAATTCAAATTTTGACTAAAGGTAACTCAGCTTTTACAAATCGCATTAGAAAAAATTCTTTCACGACAGTATTCGTGAAGCAGCGCACTTTAACATCCCAGGTATAGCGCAACTTTATTAGAGCCCTTTTCGGAGCTCCTATAAGAAAAGCATGCATCTAGCGAATTTGACAGTTATCTTCTCTGTAGACTTGTTCAGGAATGCCTAGACCAGCTTTGCAAGGGTGAACAGCAACGCTCTAACTCAATTTCGAAAAAGCTAGGACAACAACCGAAAGATTAAGAAAAGTGGTCTGCGTAGCTTTTCCTGATCCGCCGCTGTTCCTTTTCGGTTTACAGAGAAGCGCTTCCCGCGCACGGAAACCTGCCTCCGTAGGACGACTCGCACTGCAGATCATGTAAAAAAGAAAATAAAACGCAATAGCTGACTTGAACGCTGCCTTGTCCTCCACGTACCGCATCCTCCGCTTCCCTACATTTTCGTTTTATTTTTTTTATCTGCCTGCCTTTCCGCCCTAATTTCTCTCGCAGTGCAAGTTCTCTCGCGCATTTGGCCCACATTTCGCTGCGCCACCCAAAGTGAGTCGGAGCAAAGAGCTTGGAAAGAAAAGTGCCCGGCGGCCCCATCGGTTTAGTTCGCAAACCTTATTTTTTTGCATCTTCTTTTTCCTTTTTTTTTATCCGATTGCGAATGCGCCTTCTCCGGCATGTACTGTTTGCCCTACAACCATTTCTATCTTTCCTTTCTTTTTTACTTTCTTCATCTTGAAAATCGCCTTATATTCATTCCTTTTCTCTCTTCTTTCCCGCTTCTTCTTCCGCTCGGAACTGCGACTCGCTTCTCCGTCGGAGGCCGCGCATGTGTGTGTGCGTGAGATGCCGCGCATTTTGGAAAGTGCCCGTCCGCCCGGTACACGGTGCGAGCGCCTTGGGTTCGCGCCGCAACGCTGTTGATGCTGGCGGCCGGGCTGAGTTTGAAGGATTGGACTCGCTCGGTTGAGCATCGCGCACGGCCGCGTGAGTTGCTTTCGCCGAAAGAGACTTGGGGAAAAAAGACCCCCCCCCCCCCCCCCCGGCTTTCGCGCGCTTGGGCCGGTGTACGCACCTTCTATCACCGTAGGCGCACCAACAAAATCTTGGCGTTTGTTGCGGCTGAGCTTTTCCGGAAATGCGGACGGGCGTCGGGAATTTAATGATAGTGAAAGGTGGGCGGGTTTTGGGAGCGGGACGTGTTTCCGGCTTGCAAATTCAAGGGTAAAAGTGGAAACTCCTGCGCGTCGCAACTCTGTTTTTCATCTTTCCCTGCTTAAAGGAGTGAAGGCACCAGCTTTTTGTAAATAACTTGTGGTTGAGTTTATTCTCTCGCGTGTTTTCAGCTACGGTTTCAACAGCCGCACAGTGACTATGACGGTAGTTACGTTGGCTTCAGATCACCTGATCCGTACAGCTAAAGCGACATTATGGCTGGTTTGTTCATTTGTTCTCGTTGTGGCTCTTGGGGCAGGCGTAATTAAATCAGGAGTAGCAAATAAAACAACTAAGCAGCGATTACATCGCAGATTTTTTGGCCTCCTGTGACATGAAGCCAACTATGACGTCATAGCCACAGTTTTTGTTAAGCGAAATTTATTGCCCCAGGGCATCAATGATAGGTGAAGGTGTGATGAATGATGTAGTAGAGATTAAATGAATGGGAAAAGGTTAGCTGATTTGATGAAGTCCAGTAGAGAACGATGGTACGGTCCCTGCGTCCAGTCAATGTATGAAGCAGGGTTGCTTGGTGAAAGACCTGCTACCATCAAGTGCCGGATCCTTGTAGGCTTGAGAGCTGGGCATTCCCACAGTAAGTGATGAATGTCGGCCTCAATGTCCTCGTGTTTACATATCGGACACCCTGGCCGAGGAAACAATTCTCGGTACTGAGGCCACTTCCGAGTGATGGCTGGTATGAGGGCAACCCCGACCCGGATCCTCCTAAGCGCAACCTCCACTGCACGGGTAAGATCGCGAGGGAGGGTTACCGCACACGGAGGGATGAGAACACGTGTGCGGCGCCGGAGGAGTTCCTTTCTTGATGAAAGGAGGGTAAAATTGTCCAAATGAAGGAGCAGAGGCGTCATAGCCACAGTTCGTCGGTTGAAATAACACCTTCGCAATTCAAGAGGAGGTATTGAATTACAAATCAATCTACTGATGGCAGACGAATTCCACATAGTGGACCATGTATACATATTACTATATTTTCAGGTGCAAACCCAAGATGGAAGACAGGTCACATGGACATCTAGACAATCTTTGTGACCTTATTCGAATGACAGACACTGTACTAAGACCGAAGCTGTCGCTGTTTTGGTCCATGCCTATCTGCAGTCAACGCAGTTATACTAGGAGCTCTACGTGTAGCTTGGCTAAGTGATGCTTTTGAAATTCCGGTTTTCATCACGTTCTTTTTTGTTTTAGTATCACTTTTGTTCCTCTTTCGCTCATTTGTGTTGAATGGAGATGCAATTTGGTCCGATTCATTGCGCGTGAACATAAATTTTGATGTCATTGTAAGTCAGGATGAACAGAGCCTGCTCCATTTTCAAAACGTGTTGTACAAATAGTTGTACACGTCAGCTGGAGAGATTACGACACCGAGGTTTGCAAGAGTTTTTATGCAGTTTCGACTTCTCATATTTTTTAGTTCCACTAGACCATTACAACCTCGCGTTTTGCCCGGAATGTAGTCTTCCTAACTATCTGTGGAGCAAAAATTCTTAAAACTTGCATGATGTAAGACCAATAACCATTTGTAATAGCTAAACACTGGTGGTAATCTAATATGCCAGGTTGATTGAGCTACACAGTATTGAACAATCTGGCGTGCAGAATTTTCCGACTTTCCGACCGCTATATCGTCCGCCAAAGCTCAACTCGCAGTATTTTCTTTTGCTTAGATAAGGCCAGCCCGATCAACTTCGGAACTGATTGTAGGCGATGTGTGGCGGGTCGGAGCACAAAAACATCAAATTAATATGATTTCTCATGCAAAAATTAGGGTGTTCTAAGTGACAAAATGTATCGTTAGGCCGCACTCTGTCCCATGCGTGTTGGTTTAAAAAAAAAAGTTAACAACGCGTTCATGTTGAAACGCAACGAGCTTTCGTGCAAAAAAAAAAAAAGGTCGTACAGACCATGTTTCCTCAGACGAAGAATGAGAACGAAGCTGGTATTGTTTCGATGTGGAACAAGTGATGCTTTCAATGACTGCAGGAAAGATGATATGCGCTTGAATCGAATAGTAATCTTCAGGCATCTGGCCTGGAAGCCACACTGCTTAGCTTGCTCGAGCACGTTCTGACTGGAACATGGTACAGGCGCGACCAGCAAGTCGTATGACGCTGCTATATTCGTCAGCCTCGGATTACACAAACACTGGCACAACTCGTCCAAGCCGCCAATGCAGGCGTGGAGTTTCTTTCCAAGCCGATGGGTGGTCACAGCAGGGTGAACCCGACGTGCGCCGCCGAAAGGGATCAGGGGAAAAAAAAATTCGCAAGCAGAAAAACCGTTGCTAAGAATCCAGACCAGACGAGAAGATATTACTGTCGTGGTGGGTTCCCGTGTCACGTTCCCGAAAAAGCTCCCGAAGACACGGTGTGTATAGGGACATATATCGATGATGCGCAGACTGTAATCACCTCTGTCCTCCCTGCTGAACCAACGGAGGCCTATGATCGGTGTTCTTCCTCACCTAGTTTCCGCATGATGGCGCGTTCGCCTGTTAGCGTTCATGCCCCTGTGGGGCTCTACGTCAGTGCGACGGTATTATGAGGATGAGCTGTTGCAATGCGGATCGCAATGAGATAACGTGCTAAGATGAACGTCAGCGCTCTTGGTGCTTCCATAGGGGAACGCTAGGTCAGGAACTGCAGCCGGCTGATGAGGCGTCGTCGCTGTTACCGCTGAACTGCAGAGAGCTCGCAAGGCTTAATGACAGGGTGTTTTTTGGTTATGCATGTTACGAAGCCCCTAATGAGGTCCATCTATCGAAATCCGGCCCTTCTCGTTCACCCGAAACACGAATATAAGCTGACCGTCATGCATTTTCTTGTGAGCGCTCATAACTGAGAGGATAACACATGCAAGAAGCCAACGACTTCTAACTGCGCCCCGAACATCTGCGCATGCAGACGCTGCTCAGCTTCGCAAACTGGCCCGAGTTTTGAAGCCGAGTTTCAAAACTGAATAGATTGAGCAACAGTTGACGACGTGAAGTTTTCGTAATAAATTTCAAATCACATACAGGAGAGAGAGAGAGAGAGAAAGAGAGAACTTTTACTCACCTCATTTATGCAGTACTCAACAAGTGCAGTACTCAACAAGTACTCACGCGGCGCATTCAAAACCTGGGCACGAAGCAGCTCTGTTGTTAGCAGAATTAATAGGAGGAGACGTCTGCTCTCTGTTAGAATGCTCACAGTGGAGGTGTTCCTGGGAAGGCAGAGGCATATTCTCAAGGCTTTACCTTGCATGGCTTCGATGAGTTTGGTGTTTGTTTGCGAGATACTCTGAAGAGTGGGGAGACTATAGCGCAGAAGGCCTTCACAGAGCGCGCTATAAAGCCGAAGTAATGAGTCCGTGCTGTGCAGCGTCTTCTGGAAGTCGAGAGCATACGAACCGAGTCTCGAACCAAAACCCAAGTGAAAACCGAAGTGCGAGCACGCCTAAATTGCATTCGACGTAAGCACGCTGGATGATTGATTCGTCTTTTTTTTCCCCATCACTCGATTCAAACTCTCGCCGTCAACACCAGAATGAACTTTGTGATCATCGTTTGGAAGCTAATGGCAGCGCATTCTAGGCTCAGAGGTTCGCGGTTTTATTCACTGACGCCTCACAGTTTGCTTGCGAAATCAGTCGGTGATGGCTATACCTGTATTTTACTTTATGACCTTTCTGGCTTATAAACACTCTGTTCGCAGCGAAAGTAGCGTCTTTGCATTTTAAGTACTGTAATTTATTGATAAAGACCAACTTCAGTTAGTGCTGGTGCTCTCTTAGAGTCGAAGGGTGAGCCACTGCGTTACCACCATTCTAGATTGGTGAGTCTTTGCCAATCTTCGCGCAAAAGTACAACTTATGCTTTGCGTGATCCCTCATCCATCGCATCCAACCCTTCAATAACGTTATGCATGGCACCATATGCGCACAGAATGCAGTAAATGCATACATGCTGCCTTTTCCATTAGGCCGCAGGCTTCATTTGTTTTCGCTGCCGGCATGCCATTTGCGCAGTGCTCATGCGCATAGAAGACAGACGGTCGGTCACTGCATCGAATTTCCCTTCCTGCAGGGAGAAAATATAGATCTGACCACTTTTGGTGCCTCAGGAGGGAAACGAAGTGGAAGGAAACGTGCCGTTCTTCTCACGTTTCCAAAGACTCCGGTTGCCTCAGGGACCGCAGTGAGGTACAGGAGGAGGAGGAGGAGGAGGAAGTATCCACCCTCCTCCTTCCTCTACTCCCCCCCTCTCCTCTCCTCTCTCTCAGGCGTTGGTGGCCGAGGAGGACCCGGCCTAGCCCGCGGCGGGTCCGGCGGTCCTTTCGTTCTGAGACAATGAGATCACTACCGTTCGCGGAGAAAAGCACCCCATTCTCGTTGCGGCCCCATTCTCGATGCTCGAGTTTCTTCGGTTTCCGCCGCCTTGCTCCCCCCCCCCCCCCCCCACCCCCTTTGTTTCTTCCGCTTTTTTTTTGGTCCTTTGTGCTCACCGCTCCGGTTGCATCGCCGTCGGAACGATCCAGCGGCAGCGCTTTCCTCTCCTGCCTTCCATTGTCTCGGCCCATTCGCTGATGAAGACCAACTCTGCGGCCGTTGCCCGAACAAGTGCGACGCGGAGCGCGTTATGCTCGATCCTTACAGGCTACGAAATTGCTGCGAGCGCCGAAAGTATTTTTGTCGTTGCGTTTTACAAATGCTGGGCACAACCAGTTATTCGTGCGAGGAAAACATTTAAAAGATATTGTTATGGTAGTGCGGGGAAATAATGAAGCTCATTTTCTCGGTGGGTCATTGTCTGATTCCGAAATATTCTTTTTAATGTGCGAAGGAGGCAACGTTTCTCTGCGTTTTCGTCATGTCTGGCTACACAGCGATTTTGGCTACGTGCTGCGATGCAGCTATGCACTTTCTAACGGCACCTGCTTATGCCTCTAGCTATGTGCGAGTGAAGTGAACGGCTGTTGAAGACATCATTCTTGAGACCAGTGTCCTCACATAAGCCGTGTAGCCTCCTAGAATTAAATTACCTGGAATAATAGACAACGTACAGCGATTCAAGCATTTGCAGACGCACTATTTCAATACATGACATGAAAGCCTTCATATATTGTGTTTTACTTTCATCAGAGGCGTTGGTATTTTGCATTGAAAAGCGACAGGAACGTGGCGACACAAATTTGCTGTCGTACTCAGCTGCTAAACCGGAACGTTCCTTCATTGTTCAAGGCGATGCACTCGTAGGGTGAACATGCAAGTGCGTAGGCGCGCCCTTCGGAGCGGCTGTGCGTTCGACACAGCCGCTCACTTAAACAAAATGGCGTTCGCGCATCAGGACCTCGAGGTGGTGCTTCGTGCCGAATGCATCTTCGGTTTGATGCGCAGCCGAGATGGACGCATGGTCACTCCGATGAGCGCGGCCATGCACTCGCGTGTTCACCCTAAGAGTGGATTACCCTGTTGAAGGGAGACCTGGTCTTGCATGAACCAGGAATGTGTGCCAGGAAATATATTTATATTTTTCGATTTTTTTGTACATAATAGACCTACTTCAAGACAATGCCACACCAAGTCCTCCTGTATTGCAGTGCTAATCACATCGCTTGCCTTACAAGGGAGCTTTTCGGACACGTCTCTTCGTTTACTGTTCGCGATGTGACGTAACTAATGGGGAGAGGGGGCGTACGTCATAGCGTGAGCTGCTGGCATGGCTGGAGAACGGTCATCCGTAAAGAACAGCTTCGCGAAGGAAAAATAAACAAAATTATTCACTCGTCTCCCGCGCCATGTCAACAGTCATCGGGTGCTCTCCCCTTCTCACGACAGGTGCGGGGAAGGCGTGAAGGCCAGCGGGTTGGAGAGGGTAAGAAAAACTAGTGCGCGAGGGCATGGTTTGTGAAAAACGGCTTATATGACTGCCATCGAAATCGAGGAGGCTTCAGCTGCACCAAAAAAAAAAAGACAGACGCAGTCCTGCAGTTTGTCCTTGAAATGTTTCGCCCGCTAGCCCCTGAACGAAATTTGTTGAACTTCATTTTAATTTTTCACCTTTTTGTTTAAATTCACACACAACGCTGAAGGTTCTTGAACGCTTGTAATTTCCTGCGCTCAAAAGTCTCATGCGTATATGTGTTCAAGAGACATTGGACAAATTTAATTAGTTCTTCTAATATCACAAGAACGCTGAATGGCACGCCTGTCGATTGCGAATAAAAGAGCAAATAAATTTGTCTAGGTTTAAGTGGAAATCGTGTAAGCAATTATGTTCACTGCATCCTTACTCAAGCTTTACCCAAAAGACTGCTTAACTACATCCCAATTAGCGCAAGCACGTTGTTTCTCGTAATACTTTTTTTACAGCGAAAGCCGCTTCTGCTTTGGTTCTGCGATTTAAAGTGGCGTTTCTCGATGGAATCTACCGTAATCCAGGGTCATGACGACAAATGTACTCCGTAGCCTTATGACCGAGCGGGAGAGTATATTGTATAGGTACGTACTTTTCAATGGGGGCTTCAATACGCTGAGGCATTCGACGGCATCTAAGAGTTCTTAGTCTAAATAAACCAAGTTCCGCAACTTGAGCTTCGCACAACCGCAGAGCGAAGTCCCCAGCACTGGTCCAGAGAGCCGTTCATAGCCCTTTCAGAGATATCGATCAGGAGACGCCCGAATGATGTCTAATCGCATATTTTGTCTAAGTCGCCATTAACCCGTTCGGAGCTTTTGTAGTGCATGCAAATATGGGACTCGAGAGCCAAGAACGCAGAGGTTTGCTTAGGGTGTCAAATATTTACTCTACGACGAAGCCGGGACGGGCACAAAATCTGCGGCTGCTGGTTTAGAGTACGGTTTCCAGCGGCAGCTGTTAATGCCTCGTTTTCCGTGTTCATGGTGTACGGGGTCCTCAAGGTCTAGGGTGGACGGTGGAAGAGTTGAGAGGCGAAGGAACAGAACGCCGAGGAACGACAACGAAAGTGCGGGGCTTTAAGCTAGCGCGACCACGTCTGAACTATACGAGGGAGAGCGCAGCCGCCGCCGTGTGGCTAGACGCGGAAGCTGTGGGGCGTTTCAGTGTGAGCCACATCACGTCGATAATGAGGCGAGTGGTTCAGTCAGTGGCGCGTCATTCAGTGTGATAACGTGAGATGTTAGGGATAATAGAGACGTTTAAAATAAGGGCCCTACCAATAGGGGCGACAGGGGAATCGCAGTAACCGGTGGGGCGTTATTGTCCTGCGCATGCTCACTAGCGCCCCGCTATTCCGCTGTCGCCTTAACTGATAGGGTCCCCCTATTCTAAAGGTCTCTAATAAACTGCTCGAGCAAACCAAACTTAATCGAATGGTTACTACTCTGTAAAGCGAATTTCAGCGACAGCTCAAAACCGGAAGTCGAGCGGACGGCGTGGACGCGGTGTATGCAGTAACTACGCCAACCCCGTTCCCCGTCTTTGACAGCGCTCAGTGTCAGGTCGTTAGGGGCTCCTGGAGCACGGATCAAGTCACCATTCCCGTGGCGAGGTACTGCGCCGCCGTCTTTATAATGACCGAGAAATGAGTGCTACGCGCATTGACAGTGCAACTGAGACTGCTTAGCGCGCTGTTCATAGGCTCGCCTGACGATTACAAAAAAAAACAATGAAACAAAAACAAAAAATGAAAGAAACCTCACGTGATCACTCGGGCGACGAGATATAAACGCGATGCGCAGCGCGTTGCCAACGAAGGAATCGCCAACTGGTGTTGACAGCGATCCGCTGAACAATTCCAAATGTCTTCCTGCACGATAATTTCATATTTGCTTCACGTCTATTATTAGGTGCAATAGACACCTTAAAATTTAGGGTCGAAGAGAACCGCGCTACGGACGTTGCGATGCACAGCATGGCACATCCTAATGGAGAATCTTTGGGAGCAGTGGAGAATGACGCTGCCGGAAATGCGATGACGCAGAAATTGTCTCAGTGCTACAGAATACTTCAGCCGTGCCTTCAGAGAGGGATGAAAGTGCTGACAAGGTGAAGGCAACAAAAAAAAGCGTTTGTGGGGCCACCACGGCCGTCATCGTGGTGTTGCTTTTGTGGTGTGCCGAAGATTGCTCCATATTCATTACTGGCTCCTACACTCCCATTTCGAAATCAGGCGCTTTCTCATCGCTTTCCCGCTCTCACACCTCTGCACTCACGCTCTCACAAGCCCAGGTAGATCGCCCTTTTACCGCTACAGATTGTAGTTATATTTTTTACCTGTTTCTGGAGCGACCGTTGCGAAGCCTTATCAGAGCGTCGCATCCCTAAGCGTGATTAGGGCAGCGCAAATGAAAACATACTGCGTTGGTATGTCTATCGGATTTTGGACGAGCGCTGCGCTCACTCCTGGCGCCCGTTGCCTCGGCAGCACGCCCGGAGGGGTTATTCTACGTTTAGAGGCTTCACGATCCACGGCCAGTCTGGAGCGCGCGCATGAGCATACAAAAGCGTTAAGCGGCACTTACCCTTAAAATACCTCTTCTGAGAGAATAACACTGCGTCGTGCACGCGTGCTTTTCTCTGTTTGTTATGAACATAACACGCATCCAACTTGTGTATATATTATTGTGTAAATAGAATATTTCTATATAGTACCTCTCCCCTCTATCTGTTCTACATGTCCCTCACCTCTTTCATTTCATTTCTCTATTCTGCCTGCTATCCTTTATTTCCGCTGTCCAAGCTCAGGTGCTTCCGTAGCGATGGCAGATGCCGGGGCTAGCCAACATCTTTCCTTCCTGTTTATTATTATTTTATTAAACCACTACTACTACTACTTAGAGAATAAAATACAGGCGCGGCGGAAGACAAAGCGTGTGAGCACCCGACTGATGTGTTCGCCGCGGACACTTTATGAAGACGAAAATACTAAGCCTTTCCCAAGAACTTTCACGTTAAGAGCAATGCGCTCTAAAACACTTTCACGCTCCTCCCTTTCTTTACTCACTAGAGAAAAAAAAATTACAGTAATAGTTATACACCTCAACCAATGGGATTGTCCACTTGGAGACTGGCACGAGCAAGTCCATCTAGATCACGTCGCCGCGAAGGTCACATTTACGGGAATATGTCCATCCCAAGAATGCTCTCACAAAAGTGCCCATCCCGAGAACGGCCATTATGAGTCCATTATGAGGATTTCCATCCCGAAAATATCCACTCGTCGTCCCACTCAGATAACGTCCTCGTTGGGCATCCGACGTGCTTGAGGGTTTTCGAATGTGCCGTGCCACAACACCAGCGCCGTTTAATCCCCCCTCCCCCCCTTCCTGCAAAGTGCCCTATTAGCGTTCTGTGTGCAAACATCGTGAGCAATTAGAAGAGGAGCGTACAAAAATACAGAGTAGAACCGCACGCAAACAACGAGCGCTCCCCGAGACTTTTTAACGCTTTTTTCTTGAATAACTAGAACTGAATAATGATTTAACATCCCAGTTTTCGTGGTTTTAGTTCCCGTCAATAGAATCCACTTGTAAGTAGTAAAGCAACAGTTTAGACTAGCATTTTAGCGCACTGCATGCATGCGTCTAGTAGTTTCAGGGTTCTGAACTAAGCCACGTTTGTGTCAGGTGCATTAGGTAGATCACAAAAGCCGAATTACTACTGTGTGACCTGAGAAGACCCAGCTTCAATGGCTCGAAATCCGCCGCGTATACGAAATTTTCTGAGTATGATTACCTTCGCAAACAAAAGACGTTGGCGAAACTCCTGAAGCTACTTGGTTCAATACTGTCGTTATCTTGCCAGCGGAATGGTTTACCTTATTCGTGAAGGCTTACTGAATTTCTAAAAGCTCGTTTTACTGAAGCGTGCTTCTATTGATTTTAATATCTCAGAACTGCGGCTTCTCATCCCTTGAGAAGCAAAAGACGATCATAAAGCGCAACCCAATACACTTTTCTTCCGCGTCTTATATATCGACCATTTTAGCTGCCGAGAGTTTTGCCAGTGACCAAGTGCTTCCTCAAGATTACGTTTCCAAGCATCGGGCAAGATGTGCTTATGTTCCGGATCGAAGTACTGCTCTTTCTCTCTTGTTCTAATCGATTTCCCAGAAAAGCTCTCTCTGCACATACTTGACCCGACCACTTCTGGGAAACCTTGCCGGAGGTTGAACCAAAAACATCTCCGAGATCATCCGTTCTTTTGAAAGCTTGACTGAAGGTTTACAAAAGTCTGGCATCGGTCGCTATGTTATGCTAGGCACTTTGCAGGATGCAGCAAGAGCAGCTCAGTGCCTGCTGTTCACGCCTTCTCCGCAAACTGGCTGCATTTGATATTTACATAGGCGCACTTCCTTCCTGTTCGCGCGTAGCATTAAAGGAAGATCCTATTTTGTATGGCATGAAAGAAATAACCTACACGATGCGAGTTGAAAATGAAAGTTTTAGTTTTTTTGTAGAACGAAAAGTTCCACCGTTCTCTCACGACTGCATGATTTGTACCACCAAGTACTGTGTTCCGCTGTTTCAAGCTTCGCTGTTAAAAAAAAACAAAAATTTTTGTTCACTCGATGCCGGGATGACGACGTGATACTAATAGTTACAAAACTACGCATTACATCTGCTACCGGCACAAACATCATCGTTGGACGTCTTGTCGTGTGCTGCAGGAACCTGTCAATTCACTCGACACCAAATTGCAGTACGTCGGTAATTTGACTTACTGCGTAAAATCATAAGACCTTAAGGTATCAACCGGTGATCTCGTTAAACTGATACCTTTAAATGTCAGTGTACCAACTAGAAGATTTTAATTGCTTGAGGCCATGTCGGACGAAGCACGAACGCTTTCTGTAAGCTAGGATTCCCTTTGCAATGGCTTTGATAAGCTTTGTACTACGGTGGAAAATTTTGCAGCCATTTCCGCTTGCTGGGTGCATACATAAACACTGTTAATGCCTAAGCTACGCTATTCTTTAATCACCAAGTTGTAGGGTGTCCACTTAATTAACATGGTCGTCTACACCGATCGCACCTTAACGGCACATATAAGTCGAAGATGCAGTTTCCGGGCAAAGTATTATAGTGTGAAATAATAAGGTAATCAATCCATTGTAAGGCGCGGAGTTCTTGCAACGCAAAGCGCACACAGCCATATAAAGCGATTAAAACACGCGCACAAGCTTCGGGTACAAACTGTCCTAAGGAGAAGCAGCACACGGAGCACCTTAAACGAGGCATGTATGGGTACTCAACAGTAATGCGTTAAGTTAAAAAATATTAGCTGTTAGCGCTTGAGCGTGTCTTTGATGTTCGCTGACTTTGCCTTCGTTCATTCAACGCTTGTATATTTCCGGCCCCAAAAGAGATCCTCGTAGCAGTGGCACAAGCTTGTTTACATAAATTGTGTGTCAGAACTAGCTCTCAACTCGGTAAACAGAAAAGAACATTTGGCTTGCAGAGCCTCTATTGCCTGTGCCGTACACTGTGTGAAAGCCTTGCACGCATAATGTAATTTCGTTTGCAGTGTGGCCCCTGTGGCGCTCCGATGCTCAACGTAGTTAGGAGGAGTTGGCGTAGAGCTTTCAAGTGCCCTCAGAACTCTACAAGGGCTCTTAGAGAGCTGCGCTAGCCGGCCCTGCGGCTATCCCAGGGCCTGCTGCACCGTCCTACAATGTTTTATACATACGGTGCGTTATATTCTCAAGAAGTACTTTGATTTGGGCTAGTTGGTTCATATCTTGAAAGAAGTTAGGACGGCGCTAAAACGACAAAGACAAAGAGGCACGAACACAACAGGACGGGCGCCCGTCCTGTTGTGTTCGTGCCTCTTTGTCTTTGTCGTTTTAGCGCCGTCCTAACTTCTTTCAAGTTATATTCTCACCGTGCAGCTAGTGGAGATTTGTGTTGTGCATCCGAGCTGTTTGCTTTTGGGCTTACTTAATATATTGGCGTGGCGAGGCCAAGCCTTCTTGAAAACAAAGAAAACAAAACAGAAGCATGAAACCGTGAGCAGATTCGAACGCTAGAGAATAATAAGCGACGGCATATTTGCTTTTGATGTGTATAAAAATAGGAGCTGTATGCTAACGAAGGTAAAATGAGCTAAGATTGTTGTAGTTGTTGGATCTTAATAGGTACATAATCTACGTCTTACTTAATTTACTTCGGGCTCACTACACGAGGGAAGCAAAGGCATCTCTCACAGCTCGATTTCTTTCTATTAATTAAACAATTTATGTGCCCCGATTCTCTCGGTAAACTATTTCCGGTGATATATTTCTCCGGCGCAAAGGATAAAACGTTTATGTGCTCAGTGATCTGGTCTCAAGCATGTGTTATTCGGGTCATGCGAGAGAAAATTAAACGAGTGCGAATGAATGTAAGGCTGCATGCACTCCTCATTACCGAGCGCTATTACTAAAGCATTAAAGAGATGTACTGGCGAATATGTGCTAATCTACTCTTGTGAAGTGAATGGCCAAAAGTGCATTAGCGCCTGAAAACTTTTAAGTTTATTGTAAGCATAGAGAAACGTGCGCACTGAAGGGCATTATCGACGGCAAAGTTTAGGAGACTGGCCTAAGCTCGTCTCAAGTGCAGGGCGCGGATTCGGAAACTTTATGCATAAAGAGGGGCGATGGTGGCATGATCTTCGCAGGAAGGCGGGCATTGGTCGAGATTTGTGCTTGTAGACACAGCATTCCTTCAAATAAAACTATTTATGCTCAAGCATAAAATCATTATTATTTTTTTTCACTGTAACTTAATTTCGTTATCAAGTAATGCGCCAGACTTTTTTCTGCACTTGAAAATAACACAACGAAATTTCCGGTGTTCCAGAGATTGTACCAAATGCATTATTTCATTGCTTTTTCTCCTCTCAGCTATCACCACTATGAACAGGCTTTAGATCTGCGCACTTAAGTTTTAGGGTGCTGTTCTCAGATAAATTCCTGAAGTAACTCGTTGAGGCTGAAATTCACCATCTCGACAGAATTCTTGCGCTTATAACAACGAAGAGGGAATGTATCATAATATTAATAAAGTTCGTATATAGTAGCAGTAGTAGTAGTAGTAGTAGTAGTAGTAGTAGTAGTAGTAGTAGTAGTAGTAGTAATAGTAGTAGTAGTAGTAGTAGGAATAGTAATAAAGTAACAGTAGTGGTAGTAGTAGTAGTAGTAGGAATAGTAATAAAGTAACAGTAGTGGTAGTAGTGGTAGTAGTAGTAGCACTATTTTATTTGGCCATAATATGCAACACCCCCCCCCCCCCCCCCCAGGGAAGGCTAAAGGAGGCAGATAAAGCTTGGCTCCTGACGAGGCGTGCACTCCGAATTAAATATTTTCACGTAGTGGTGACGGCAGTCCAGCAGTCAGGAAGACAACGAAAAGTCTTCCGAAAGAAACTATTGGGATGACTCGATCGCACCCAGAAAGAACTGAATGACTTGGCGGCGGCGTAGCCACAAGCGTGCTCGACGGTCGTCGAAGGGAATCTGTGCCGCTCGCGGCAGCACTGATCGGCAGCACTAAAGGAACCATCCAGATAGGGCTACAGCAATATGTAACAAAGGCCTGGGGAAGCCGTTGGGCGTAGCTGTGATCATTCGAGATAAAACTGGTCACATTTCGCGTCACAGATAAAACGATAAAGCCGAGTGTCGCTGGCTTTGAGCGTGAAACAAACAATACAATGATTCGCGAAATTACTCTCTTTCAAAGAAGCTTCGACCCGATGGAGGAGGATGAGGAAGAGAAAAGGCAGGGAAATTAACCGATGCTTTGCAACAAAATGAATGGTGTGCAAATATAAGCACTGAGAGAAGTAACACAAACAGTGAGAATGCTAACACAAAGCTCCAGTTATCCGCCATAATAAGGCTTTAGGCGCACGACATGCCCACCTTCTGGGCGTAAAAGGCGTCGCTGAGATGCTGTACTACCTCGTAATCAAGTTCTCCGATTCGACGAAGAATCTTGTACGAATCGAAGTGGTGGCGCAAAAGTTTCCCACTGAGTGTGGCGACACACTCTGCGCACATTTCCGCGCAGCCTCCACCTTGCTATCATCCGGCCCAGCGTAACACGGCCACGCGCTGAACTGCGTTACAGATAAAGCACAGCGCCACCGCTGCGTCAACCGAGGCACACGCCAGCAACGGCGGCTACAAAATATTAATGAGCATTAGCTCAGCTAATCTAGGATATACAAAGCGAGATAAGTCGGCCTTCAATGTGCTCATTGGCGTTGGCGCTGACAATGTTCTAGACGGCGATGGCTTTGAGGAAAGCAAGGGCACATAACTGGCTTCCTGGATATGCGGACGCCTCATTCGTGCTTTGATACATGTGGCGATGGTGAGAAAAATGTGGCCTGAATGCATAGAGCTGACAGCGTTGTGGCTGACACGCGGCACTGCCGCAATAGCTAGGCCGCAGCGCTCATTTGGTGATCAGTCTCTCGCGATCAACCATTAACTGCATGCCACCTCCCAGGGTGGCAAGGAGGGCGCGCTGCCTATCCGGTGTGCGGAACGCAATAAAAGCAGGGTTTTGCAATTGGACACCAACGCCACGCACATGAAAGTGATATTGAGGTCTCCACTGACCCATGGAGCCGGTTGTGTGCCTTTCCTTTCGTGAAAATGAACGGCGTTTGCTAAGTTGTCAACGCCAATGAACTCTATGAACGCCGTCGGCTCACTTGTTTTGTTTGGTTTTCGATGAAAGGAAATGGCATAGTAACCGTCTCGCATGTCTCGGTGGACACCCGAACCACGCCGTAAAGAAATGGATAAAGGAGGGAGGAAAAGAAGAAAGAAAAAACTGAAAATTGAAAGTTGGGGTTTGAAGAAAGGCGCAGCGCTGCGCAGCGGCGGAACACCTGTGGCTTGGTGCTACCAGTGGCGCATGCGAAGTAGGGAGTAGAGAGCGAGAGAGAGAAATATTCGCAGCGAGGCGCGCGTTGTGACGTCATGTGCCTCCTCCAAGCACCGCCACGACGAAATCAATAGTTCGCGGCCAGTAAAGCTATCGCTATAAAACAGGCTGCCCGGCTGGGAAGAGCGGCTGTTTTCCTTCCGCTACCCGGATGAGCGTAGCGTGGGTATGCTCGTCGACTGCCGTCGCTAATAAGCAGTTATTAAGTTTTATGTTGGGATTCGTACTTCCACAGAATGACATCCCACATCTGGTGACCCGGACGTCGGCATCCTCCCATATCTGGTGATCCGGAAAACAAACAATAACGCATCGTCGTCCTTCAGCGTCCAATGACTTCCCACATCTGGTGACCCGTCAAGCCGCACCTTCTCTATAAGCTGTGTTCATGGATGGCTTACTGGCAGGACCCAGCCCACGGCCCGCCGCTTCGGCGTTCCGGCCTCAAGGCATCGGCGGGTGGTTCGCTCAGTTAGAGGCTGCGATGTACCTGAACGGCCTCACCATCCAGCCGTTCAAACAAGCAGTCCTCTGCGATATCCTCCCGCCCGACCTACTGCGCCGGATCGCCTGCCCTGCCTTGGGCAGCCGGCCGTACGACGAGCTGCGCGCTGCCATTCTGGCGGGCTTCGGCGTCTCCTACTGCCCGCTGCCGCTCTACGACGCTGCAGACCCGCTGTTGCCGCCGCCAGCAGCTGTCCCAGCCTCGCTCTCGCCCACACACCCTTCGCTGGAACCCTGCCCACCTCGGCAACTCCTGGCCGCCTCCTCGCCACTCCTGCCTAACAGCGACGCTGAACCGGTGCCTGTCCTCCCGCCAGCAGCTGTCACAGCCTCGCTCTCGCCCACGCACCCTTCGTCGGAACCCTGCCCACCTCGGCAACTCCTGGCCGCCTCCTCGCCACTCCTGCCTAACAACGACGCTGAACCGGTGCCTGTCCTCCCGCCAGCAGCTGTCACAGCCTCGCTCTCGCCCACGCACCTTTCGTCGGAACCCTGCCCACCTCGGCAACTCCTGGCCGCCTCCTCGCCACTCCTGCCTAACAACGACGCTGAACCGGTGCCTGTCCTCCCGCCAGCAGCTGTCACAGCCTCGCTCTCGCCCACGCACCGTTCGTCGGAACCCTACCCACCTCGGCAACTCCTGGCCGCCTCCTCGCCACTGCTGCCTAACAACGACGCTGAACCGGTGCCTGTCCTCCCGCCAGCAGCTGTCACAGCCTCGCTCTCGCCCACGCACCCTTCGTCGGAACCCTGCCCACCTCGGCAACTCCTGGCCGCCTCCTCGCCACCCCTGCCTAACAACGACGCTGAACCGGTGCCTGTCCTCCCGCCAGCAGCTGTCACAGCCTCGCTCTCGCCCACGCACCATTCGTCGGAACCCTGCCCACCTCGGCAACTCCTGGCCGCCTCCTCGCCACTCCTGCCTAACAACGACGCTGAACCGGTGTCTGTCCTCCCACCAGCAGCTGTCACAGCCTCGCTCTCGCCCACGCACCCTTCGTCGGAACCCTGCCCACCTCGGCAACTCCTGCCTAACAACGACGCTGAACCGGTGCCTGTCCACCCGCCAGCAGCTGTTACAGCCTCGCTCTCGCCCACGCACCCTTCGTCGGAACCCTGCCCACCTCAGCAACTCCTGGCCGCCTCCCCGCCACCCCTGCCTAACAACGACGCTGAACCGGTGCCTGTCCTCCCGCCACCCCTTGGCATCTGGACGGCTCCGGCTCACCCGGCACCGCCAGTCCAGCCGCCGTCTTCTGCCCTCCCGGCAGCCTCAGCAAACCCAGCGCCCCCAGCTATCCTCACGGTCTCGGCTCTCCCTGTGTCCACGGCCCTCTCGGTGACCTCGGCTCTACCGGTGGCCGCGGCCCTCTCGGTGGCCTCAGCTCTCCCGGTGCCCACGGCCCTCGGCGGCCTCGGCTCTCCCGGCCCTCCCGACAGCCCTGGCCTTCCCTCGCCTCTCCAGGCGGCCCCGGCCCTCCTAGCGGCCCAGACCCTTCCGGCAGCTTCGCCACTCCAGGGGCCTCCGATTGCCGCTACCACGCCGGCGTCCTCCTACGTGCTCGGCTCGGCGCCACTCGTGTGGCCGCCCGTCACGTTCAAACCAATCGCTCCAATGTTGGCTGTGAGCGTGTCCCAGGAGCCCCATACCGTCCACCACAGCCAGAACCCTGCCTGGAACCTCGCTGCGCCTGTAGCCCCCCCCCCCCCCCCCGCCGCCTCCCTCCTCTGGGTACCGGGCAGTTCGGCCCGGCATCAGCTGCACTAATCTCGCGACCCGCAATACACCTCGCTCCCTCTGCTGCCCCACCCCTCATGCGCCGGCCATCAGCTGCTGCACCTCAACCGCCGGCACTGGGTCCACTTCGCAGGCTGACCCATCTTCTTCACCTGCCACTCCACGTCCCTCGATGACCCTGAAACCTCGGCCGCAGCACCGCAGCCAGAGTCGCCCGCCTGAGCCGCGTCTTCGGACCCCGGACGACCCGCACGACTTTCGACAGATCCGATGTTTGCCTTGTTATCATCCGGCCCAGCGCAACACGGCCACGCGCAAGACTGCGTTACAGATAAAGCACAGCGCCACCGCTGCGTCACCCGAGGCACGCGTCAGCAACGGCGGCTACAAAAACAGGCTGCCCGGCTGGAAAGAGCGGCTGTTTTCCTTTCTGCGCATGGTACGCAGTAGTTCGTCGGTCGGTGGCTTGTGTTGAAATGGGAGGTGGCAGCCGCACCGGGCATTACCTCTTTACCTTGAGACCAGTGGGCGCCGGACCTCCCCGCACGATGACCTCGGAGGGGATTGTATGCCCTTTCGGGGAAGGGGAGTCTTCGCAGAGGAAGAACAGAGGGAAGGCTCGGGATTGTCGTGGAAGGGACTTGGAGAAGGGGTTTGTGAGTTAGTGTGTGTTGTTGATTTGCCGCGGTCGGTGATGTAGCGCGCCGCCTTTTCTCCCCCATGAAATAAATGGTGGTTGTTGTGTTGCAGAAAAAAGAATGTGTGTGGTGATGAGTGGCTAATAACGCTCATCGCGTCACTCCGTTACTGCAGCTTGTGTGGCTGTAATTCAGAATTGCTCCGGGTAAGCTAGGCCGTAAATAGTTTATGGCTTATTGTGGTTTTAACGTCACAAAGCGACTGAGGCCGTAAAGTCTGTTTCCCTCTCCGTGATGAGAACTTCTGGGAAGCCGTGGAGCAAGAGGATTTACTAGACGAAAAATTTTGCTCCTTCTGCCGCAGCACCAATCTGCAGGGCTTTTGCTTCAGCGTAGCATTTGAAGTATTCGCTCGCCACGATGAAACACTTGTCACCCGATGGTGACGTTGGGAAGGGGCCTAGGAGATCCATTCCAATTTATTGAAAGATCTTGGTTGTTGGAGGGATGGATTTCAATAGTTTGCCAGGTATGGTCAGTGGCATCGTTCGCCATTGACATCCACGGCACATTTTGACCTACCGTGCGACGTCAGCAGACAGTCGTGGCAAGTTTTATTTACCTTGCATGCGTCGTAGGGTGCAGGTAAACCTGAGGTTTCTAGCTGTTGGTTCGTAATTCGAAGCCTGCGAGATTTCTTCTTGTAGGCTGTTCAGAACCACGAGGAGGTACGCGTTTGTTGTTAGGTTCGAAGTGCTTCACGAGGATGCCATTTTGCGGACAGAAAGAGGAGTAACCCCGCTTGAACGTCGGTGAGGGTGAAGAAGTCTTGCCTTCCTTATACTGAACGAGACACTAGGTCGGGTTCCGAGCACTGGTGTTAAGCGATGTCGCTGGTGCTTATCGCTCGCAAAACGCCATTCTCACCGTCCTCTTACGGAGGCTTGTCGACAGAATCTCGAGATAGGCGTCCGCATTGGTTTGCTTTGGTCCAGATTTGTAGACGACCGTGATGCTGAATTCCAGGAGGCGAAGGTTCCATCGAGCGAGGCGGCCGGAGGGGTCCTTCAAATTGAAGGATCAATTGAGGGGCCCTTTCATATTCAGTCAGTTTTGCAAATCGTTTAGAAAGGCGGCATCTCGGATGGAAGACGGTATAACCCTTCACCGTCACTTACCACAATAAAGGGCAACCTTCAGCGCCAGTTTGTATAGTTAATCTCGCATATTTTCTCAATCTGTCGCAACAAATTAACGAATTTTTACATTTTGCCTCCTACTGTACTGATTGGGGTTGCTCAGTTCTTGGCGCAATTTCCTTATGTCTTATTGTCTGTAATGATATGCATGCGCGTCATTTACTCAACTGTGTAGAATATTGAATTCACTGTCTTGCCTATTCGATGCTTCTACAGTTCATTGCAGATGTCAGACACATGTTGAGCAGGCATTTCAATGTTAGCCAGTTTCTTTTAGGGCTGATAGATTGTCAGCTTCGGCTATGAGGTTTGTTCGCAAGTTACTTGTTTAGCAGCAGAAGACTTACTACTGACGGTAACACCGCCGCGAGAGGCCGTTGAAAGGCTTGCCAGACATTCCAGGGTTTAGTTTGCTTCAGCGTTTTTTTGCTTCAAATGTCGGTATGACACATTTGCAGCAATCCACACAGAACAACATTTTCTTATAACCTTATTCGCGGCAGAGCGAAGATCAACATTCTGAAAAGACATTTCAATCAAACAATGGGACCCCAGTGCAAGGGCAGCAGCTGCAGCGACTGACGAGTGGAGACAACTTCGGAGCACTTAGAAAAAGAAACTATCCTGTAAATTCAAATGCTTGAGTCAGTGGCTTTCTACAGGAAAGGAGCAAATGCCGCTGTTACCACTTCCCGATCAATAATAGAATTGAACTCTGCTGGGCTTTATAGACGACCAAGAGTGGGCGCATCACAAGCAAATCTGCTTTTAGCATTGCTTGATACATGCTAACGATACAAAGTGTTCGATTATAATTTCTAAATCGTATAATACTTCCAATATATATATAAGCTTTTTAGGGATTCTTTGTATCAAAAGGTACGTTCCTCGATCACTGTTTCTGCCGGTACTATTGCAGATATCAATACGTTGGTCGATGTAAAGTGTTTTAGAAAATAATTCAAAAATTTTATGTGGTAAAGCATAGCTATCCACTAGAGCTCTCTCTGGTAGAGCATGCAAAATGAGGCTGTTCCTCCTTGGGCGATTTTCTAAGTCCTCAATCTTGACGAACAAATTTACATAGTGTTTTCTTTGCTTTAGGGAGTGATTCTCGCAACGAAGGTCCTCACACAAAGACTGAGAACCAGGAGGAGTCGCTGATGATCCCAGTGATGAACCACGAGCCTCAGAGGCATCGAAGCAAAATTTGAGAGCCTCCTTAATATCTTCAGTGTCACGCGCGATCTGTTTTTGAGCAGAAAGTAGCTGCTACACCTGACAAAGCCCGTCTTCCACCTCTGGAGAGCAAGAGTAGTCCGTATTAGAGAAGAATTAGGTGAGGCGTGAGGTTTAGAAAGACCTGGATTTTGTTTAACGTCCTTTCATAGGAGAAGACGAGTGAGATAAAACACAGCATTGAAACAAATGCCAACAAAACCACGTGTGCAGCAAAACAGCGGAAAGCAGCGGTCATTAGACAGAATGCTGTAAGCCTTCTTGTGGTAAATCACTTGCTGGGAGAGCGTGCAACGCTTAAACATCTTAGCAGCTGCTGTCGTCCTACCCACTGAGGCGGTACGCTGTGTGGTCCGTTATAATCCAAGGAACCGCAGCCGAGGACCAATAGTCGATGGTGATTGGACGATGTAAGGAGCCACGCGAGAAGCTGTCATATGCACCGGACATCAAACCAGGTCTATCACAAACAAGGGTTAAGGCTGAACTTCATGTACACGAAAACTCACGCGAACGCGAAGGCGACGGCTGCAAGCGACGAGCGACGCCGTCCCGTGACGCATTTTTGGCGTGTCGCTTGTCTCGTCGCTCGGATCTGCACCCACAGAAAATTTCGCTCGTCGCATGGAAATCCCCCACGCGATTAGCCAATAAGAGCCCCAAACAGCCGATTCCATTTTGTCCATGGTTTGTCACAGCTTCTCCTGCGAGATCCGAGATATCCTCAACAACCGCGTCGTCTTGCTCATCGCCGCTGACGAGAAAATATTTGCTTTGCTGTAGCTGTGAGGCAGATCCGTATCATTTAAATAATGAGAACAATCTGCTCGTCGGTTACGGAGTGCCAACATAATTTGGAGTGGGCTATACGAGCGGGCGCACTGCAGAGAGAGATGCGTGTCGAGCCGCGGGTACTGGAGCTCGATCCACCGTGCCACTGCGCTCCAACTGTATATGCGGGCAGAAACACTCGCAGCGCGTATTCTCATTTGCATATTACAGTTTTCTCACTTATAAGCACATTGCGGCGACAATTTACGGGAGTGTTTTTACTAAGCCTGAGTACACAGGCACCGAACGAAAGCACACAGCCCCTGTGAAACCGTGATGCGACCGTCTCCGCAAGCACGCCGGCTTGGTTATCTCCGCTGCCGCTACACCACTGCCGTAGAGGAAACATTTCCCTTGTCTTAACTATGACGCCCACCCACAAAATTTTAAGAGAGAGAACAGGTTACGGGCGTGTTTACTAAGCTGGAGTGCGCAAAGCACAGTGCCAGCTGTGCACGTCGCTGGTACACATCGCATGCCGCCTTTGCTTGCATGGAGGTTTCCCACCAACCGACGGAGCGAACGTCGCCGCGCCGCCTCGTCGCGTCGCTCTCTTTATCGCGCACATAGAGCACACTCTTTAATGATTCGCGGTACGAATTTTCGCTCGAAATACAGCCCATTCGCGAGACTCGAGACAACTATGACCACGTGATACTTCATCATTTTACAGCATTTATAATATGCTCATTTCAAGCTGAACTAGCTTCACCTTTCTATGTTTCGTCACCTCCAACGTATTTACTGTAATGTTTATTGAGAGTGACCCTTTACTGCGTATCAGTACACGGCCTCGACATTGGACGGTGATACTGTAGCATAACCGCTCTTTCGGTGTCGATTCTTTCGTAGTTCTCGCTCTGATTTCGTTATGCACGTTTTCAACAACTTGGCTTGCTCAGATGGTGCCTCTGGGATTCCCTCTGCGATTTATTTACTCTTAATAAGCTAGGTGTCTTTATTGTATGATTGGCACCGAACGGTTCTAGAATCTATTGCTTTAACCGGTGCGGATTGTAAGTTGCATTGTTGTTGTTCCCGCATCTGTTCAAATTTCAGAAGAGTGCTCATGCGGGCTGGTAGGTACATCCTCTCCATCGATAGCAATACCATGACTATCTTCTGTTACTTTCTTTTTGCAATTGATTCCGAGTAAGTAGGTGCATAATTTCTCCAGAAGGCATTTGCTAGCATGCGTTATTGCTTTAGGCTGATGTTTCGCGGGATCATGCTTGTTAATGATGTCAGTAACTTTTCACCGGAGGTTCTTGTACATGAAGCAGTTGTATCCTCCTCTCTAGTTTTCTGTGTTCCTAACAGACGGAAACATCAAAAACGATCAAAAATATTTCTATAGCGCGGAGTATCTTTTAATCATGTAAGAACCGGCCAAAGAAATTCGCGTGGCCATCATAAACCTTTTATTCGGGGCTTGACAGTCATTGCTATTACGCGCTATTAAGCCGAACATAACTAACTAGTAAAGTAACATAGCTAACTTAACTAGTAAAATAGCGTTGTCGCGCGCCTCATGCAGCACCAGACTGACTTTCCTAGTGCTTCTTGAAGTTTATCCGGAACCTAATCTCCCCATAACCAGGAACGATGCTCATAAAGGAGCAGACCGCTTGACTACTCGATACTTATCTTTTGGACCTATAGTGAAAATAACAAGATAACCGCGCTTCGATTGCAATTCTCCCATCTCGTCTTAAAGTTGACGCCACGTGATCTGAGTGACAAGTGAGCAGCTGCCAGATTGTCTCTGCTTCTTCCTGCCTCGCTCACAGTTTCGTCGTCGCTCTGACTATAGTTAAACTTGCAGACGTGAACGTAATTTCTCCGCTACCCTGGAGCCATCGCTTTCTGCCACGTGTCATCACCTAACACATCAGGAGCTCTTATTTCTTTTTTCTTACAGACTTGACCAAGCCTGAAGTACCCGATGATTGAACTAGCCTTCCGTTAGTTGTGCAAGACGTTTACATTCAGATCCTTTATCGAATCCCAATCTCGTGACCTTGTCGAACTTAATGCGCCAACCAAACAAGACGCTACATGGATACGTGTGGAAGTATTCAACGATCAGAACTTTTCTTTCTTGTTTTTGTTTTTTGTATGCCGCAAGCTGCCAGTGTTGGCTGTATCAAAACGGATGAGACGAGTGGAGGAATAGGCGAGGGAAAACCGTGCGATCTTTCGCTCTCCCCTTCGAACTGAACGAGCTCGACGCTCCTATACGGACGGAGCTAAAGCGGGGCTAATCAAATTTCCCAAGTGAAAAGGGACGTCGGGACGGAAGGGAGGCGGCAGAGGAGAGGAAGAGCTTCTTTAAGCCAATTAACACATCCGCCGCCCCTCTCTCCTGACGGATGGGCCTCTGATCCTGAAACGGGATCCTTCGCTGTCGAGTACTCAATTCCCCAACGCGCGAGCAGCCGCGGACCGCTGCAATTCTCGTTTTGTTTTCGATCTCTTGGCTTTCGTTTATTTCTTATTTTTTGTTTCCTCTCTGTGCGCTGCGAAGCTCGGCCATTGTAACGGCAGCGCTCTGCTCTACGGCAGGCTAATCAGGCCGGAGGCCTAGGCTTTGAAGGTTTCATCGTATGGCGGGGCAGACTGGCACGAACAACGGCCCGAGAGATTCCTTTCGGAGCCAGATGCCAAAGGGCTGAATGCGGGCCTGTTTGCCCGCATTGGCACCCGCTGGAAGATTGCCCGGGTCGATGGAGCGAAGAAACAACCTCGATAAAAAAAGAAGGAAGAAAAAATCGAAACTGGCGCCCAGAGAATATCGCTCAGAGGCATGCAAACGGTGTCCAAAGAATAATGCATGCAGGCAAAGTAAAGTAAGAACAGGAACGCTTCAGGGCTGTCTGTTACGAAAGCTAAGTGAAACATGCAACTGCACGTCTGACATGCCTAAGTGGCTATTGTCTCGTTAAGCAAGTCTCTTTGCAAGAGCGTCGTATGCCTGAAGCGGCTTTGGTTATTGTTCATGACCGTAGCTAGGTTAGGCAATTCATAGTTATTTTTGTAGCGATAGCTACATTACGGTAGAATTTCGAGCCTTCAGCGGGGCGGCGCCGCCACCCTGTGGCTGCGCGCAACCCTGTGGCGGCGCCGCCCCCCCTGTGGCTGCGCCGCCACGCTGTCACGTGGCAGGTCACGTGGTGCGGAGCAGCTGCTGGCGACGCCGCGCCGTAGCTGATCACGTGGTTCGTCACGTGGTTGGTCGCTTGACCAAGTTCCCCTCGGCCAGCTGTAGGTATCGCGTCGCTCCAGGTTTAACCAGAGCTAAACCACCAGTCATTTTTTGTTTTTTCTTAGAAATAAGTTTGGCAGATCCTTTCTGTTTGTCACGTGCGCGTTGCTTGCAACTAAACAAGTGTGATCTAACTTTTATTTCAGTTGAATAACTCCTTTACTGCAAGGAAAGCAGGCATATTGTTGAGAGATGATATTCACGTCTTCACTGCATAAATAATGCGCGTGAAGAGAAAGGAATCTGGATGCATGGGTGAAGTTCAGTCAGTGGAAAAACAATAAAAAAATTAATTGAAAATTTATGTTGAACCTGTTTGTTCTACGGCATCTAATTGGGTTTTGAAAACGCATTTATGAAGCCTTTTATGGGGACACTCGGCGTCAGGGATTGAGTGGTTAATTAGATATATACAATTCACTTAGCAGTACGCAAGAACTTTCAACACTGTTATTCATCCTCACCCTTACAATCATGAGCCTAACTATAAACCATCGCTGCAAGACAAATGCCTGTCAGTTCTCTCCAATTAACCATGTTTTGAGCCAGCTGCGGCGATTGAAGTCCGTGAATTTTTCTAATCCTGTTCGTCCACCTGACTCTCTTACGAGGGCCCTTGCTACGCTTGCCTTTGGAATACACTCCGTTAACTTTAACAACCATCGGTTGTTTTCCCTTCGCTTTACGTGTCTTGGCCTTGTCCATATCTTCTTGATTTGAGCTAGGATATTATTAATATATTAATATTCTCCTTGAATGTCACTTTTGCGTGCGTTTCATTTAAGAGAAGGGATCAGTCAGAAAACATTTTTTGTGGATAACATTATTATCTGAAAAGAAATACTTGCAAAATATTTAAACGAGAATAAAAATAAATAAATGGTAATGCTGTAAAATGCTGTAAATGGTAATAAATGGTAAGTGGTCCTGCTGTCATTCGACTGTGTAACGCCCTCCACTGAAAGTGTACGAATATCCATCTGTGGCAGTAAAGAGGAGGTAGGTGAAGGAGTCTACGGTAGGTAACGTATCGTCTTTCCTGCTAGCTTTTTCTAGTCTTCATAGAAACCGAATCTCTGACGCTATTCGACGCCGTTTCGTGCGTCACCAAAAAGGGCAAATGCCAGAGCCTTGATGTGTGGCCAATTCGGTCACACAACGCGTAGACTGACAGGAAAGACATTCACTGATGCTGATGGAACAAAACAGTTTTCTCGTGCATTAGGCGACTGCTTAGTCGTCTGTAACAAGGACGCTGATGCGGAAAACCAGCCAACCAGGTTTCTAGACTGTCTCTTCCTAAAGCAGCAACTGAGACCTACATCACTTATTCCTCGTCATTATCATCCGGAGTAACCACCCATGTATGATACCACGCTAACATCTCCGGTGCAAATTACAGTGCCAACTTACCATTTATAGCATCATTTAAACTATTTCCGTGGAGGCTTGGAAAGATGTTTTGCTAGCGTTGGGGATAAATAGGTCCAGTGCGAGGGTACTTTGGCTCTTCTTCACACTGGAATGGCTGCGCTGCCTGATTGCCTTGTGTTAGCGATGTAGTGCTCTCGATATGTTCTACTCAGGTGGCAGCGCTCGGCAGCCGTTAAGGTGTGCAGGCTACAGGTGCGGCGGCCTGTGACTTACAGTGCGTGCGTAATTGCTTGTCGTGCTTGCTACGAACCGCAATTCTCTGCTTCTTCTCTTCTTATTCTTTTATGCCTCCTCATATCTCTCATCCAGTGCAGGGCAGCCAACCAGAACTTCTGGTTAACCACCCTGCCTTTCCTCTGCCAAATTTCTCTTTCTCTCACTTGATTTCATAGCCCAAGTAAGTTGTGTATTTTACTTGTCTATTTCTCTCAATATACTACAACTATGGCCTAGTGGTTTCAGCGTCGGCCTCGCATGCGGGAGGCGCGGGGTTCGATCCCCAATGCCACCGAATGCCCAGCAGCGATACAATAGGTACAAGCTTTCGCCTGGCCTGGTTCTCGTATCCTTGTGGTCAAATGCATAAAAATGGGTCAGTGACCCCACCTTGAGTGGACAAAAATACCGTGCGCCATTCTTCTGCCAAAGCTGACCGTGTGCAATTAAAATCCATCATCATTTTCCTTAATACACGTTCTAGTCGCACGATAGGATATGATAATTAAAATTTATATTGTTTCAAATTTAGCCCTATCTTTTTTTTTTGCCTTTCTTGCTGTGTCTGCATTTTGCTGAGTTAGGCTCACAACACTTTGGTAACGGCCGAAACTTTTCTAGCAAGTGACGCGAGGCTGGAGGGTGATTGATAATCGATTGGTAACCGCTTATTTGCGTTCCTTGAAGAAATTTCCTGCAATATGACCACCCGACTTGGAGCGAACCTGTTTCTTCTCGTTGTTATGGGCATCAGCCCCATTTTGAACGCTGTGCTTTATTGGGCTTCGTAACGCTATAAAGACAGCAGCCGGGAAAACTCAGTTGTCTGGAAAATTAGGCCTCCGGTCGAAGAACTCCAGGGAAATGTTACCGATCCGCCTTTCAATGCACAGAAAATAGGCTGCTCAGTTGTAGCCAGTTTTAGAGAAATGTCCATTTCCGATCTGCACACTGACAATCGTACATAAAATTGAAATTATAAAGCTCGATTCGAGCTTACTAACGTAGTGCTGCAATCAGTTGAATTAAAAAACGTGTTTCATAGAAACGCGTCCCTCTTAATATTCCCTTTCAAAAGATGCTGCTTCCTGTAATTATGCTTGTGCATAAAGCTATGCCAGCATCTGCAAGATGTCGATGAGTGCGCAGAAAGGAACAATCTACGCGTAATTTTCACTGCGCACTTCGCGTAGGGAGTTGCATTTAGTACTATAAAATGTAACATCGTTGGCAAGGAGTGTATCTCAAAGTTCTAGGAACTCAGGAAAGTACCTAGCACACGTTAACCTAAAAGCTCTCCGCTTCAAACTGTTTTCTTGTTCGTTATACATTAAACCTGCGCAAAGGAAGGGGACTTTTTTTGTGGAACTTTTTGGGGCGTACCTTCTCAAAACGGCCGTTGGCCAGGAAGCAGGAAAGTCCATTTCTGAGCTTTTATAGCCGTTAGCAGAAACGTTATTACGATCCAGAAACGCAGTACGTTCGCTGACGGAGACTCGATAAAAGCGTGGTTTTTTTCTCGCTCAAGCGGTGAAAGCAAGTTCCGCGTAGCACTTAAGGGACTCCACTCTACTTCAAAGCGGCGCCAAGTTTTCCTCAAATGCCCCGAGGCAAGAAGGCGCGGCGCGTTTTTGAACGAACAAACATAAATGATACCAATTCCGCTACAAGGCAGCCATTAACGGGAAGAAATTGCTGCACGGACTCGAGTGCAACTCGGGTTGAAATGCCTTGTAGAGATATTATATTTTCCGGTCCATTTTATTTTCTCTACTTGGACGCCAAAAGCTTCCTTGAGTGTCGCCGCCTTTAGAGAAAATTTCGTCGTTAACAGCCTTTAGAATCTCGGGGAACTCCTTGATTTCAGGGACGGCTGTCCAGATAGAAGACGCTTAGTTTAGGGAAAGGTTAGGAATGAATATATTTTAGAGTCCTCTGAAACTGTGTAGTAGAAGCAGGGCCACGCGACGCTCAGTAACACGTTCAGTGTCTTTAGTGCGTGCTGTACGCTGCCTGGAACTGTATGACGTTTTCTGTGAGAATGTCATCCACGGTGTCGTCAGCAATAATGCAGTTGAAAGATGCCTGCGCACTGAAATCGCGCACTGTTGCATAGCATTCCTCGAATGTAAAATGATATTAAGGTGAGATGTGGTGTCTGACCGCCAACGTTTATGAGTTATCTTGAAGCTTAGCTTTGCAGTCCGTTAGAGGATACTGTGGCCTCTGTTGTCACGCCGGACTCGACTATCATTAAGGAATTTTCATTTCGTAACAGAAAAGTGAGCTGCCAATAATCTACGTCTATCTATATCTATAGTTATCTATCAATATAGTTATCTATATCAATGAACATCTATAGTTAGCGATATCTAGTTAACAATAACAATATCTAGTTAATCTGAAGAAGCTATCGCTTCCATTTAGGACATATTGAAATTAGGTTGACGCTTGAATGATGGCTAATGAAGAGCATTACAATCTAACAAATTTCGTTACAAGGAACCGTAATGTTTAGATCCGCAGCCATTGATGTGGTAGATACTGTCAAGGTGTTAGGGGTATATTTTACTTCAACTTTACGATGGAATGATCATGTAAACAGTCTAATCAGCAAACTGAGCTGCATAACTGGAATTTTAAATCGCAACCGCTGTACTCTTCCAAAAAAAGTTAAACTAATGGTCTACAACGCTCTCTTTGTCTCCCACCTAAACTACTCTCATTTAGTTTGGGGAACATCAACAAAAACTAATGTGTTGAAGCTTGAAAGGATACAGAAAAAAATAGCACGAATAATTGAAAACGTTGAATACACAGCACCTTCTTCACATATCTTTGCTTCGCTTAATTTATTGAAAGTAAGAAATATATACGAAAACAAATTATGCAGGCAGTATCGTTTAAGTGTCCAACGAGAGAGTACAGTTTTTACGGAAATGGCAGAATTAAGACCCAATTATCCCACCTACAGTACCAGAACTCGAAAACGATGGAAAGTTCCAAAATGTCGCACTGCCTATGGACAACAAACACTCCGGTATAATCTTCCGCGATTATTGAATGCTGCAGAAAAGAAGGTGCTGATCTATTCAATATGTCTCTTCCAAATATGTACAAATATTTTGCTACTCATACTCTTTTTTGTGAATGAATGCAAAGGTCTATCCTTATGTTCAATTACAGTACATTGTTTCATTTCCGAAAAAAAAATTTCCAGGCGTCGAAATCCAGTGCTCTACTGAAACTCTTAATTAGGCTTATGTTCGTGCCTGATGCGATACAGTGCTGTTTTTGTTTTCTCTTTGCAACAAAAAAATGTGACTGTCTACTGCCTTACTCTGCTGCTGTATACACTGTAAGGGGGCGAAGGATTTTTCAAGCCGCTAATGTACGGCTTTTCCCTCCACCTTCTTCCACTTCTTTGTGGAGAATAAAACTTGTATGTATGTATGTATGTATGTATGTATGTATGTATGTATGTATGTATGTATGTATGTATGTATGTATGTATGTATGTATGTATGTATGTATGTATGTATGTATGTATGTATGTATGTATGTATGTATGTATGTATGTATGTATGTATGTATGTATGTATGTATGTATGTATGTATGTATGTATGTATGTATGTATGTATGTATGTATGTATGTATGTATGTATGTATGTATGTATGTATGTATGTATGTATGTATGTATGTATGTATGTATGCATGCATGCATGCATGCATGCATGCATGTATGTATGTATGTATGTATGTATGTATGTATGTATGTATGTATGTATGTATGTATGTATGTATGTATGTATGTATGTGTGTATGTAGGTATGTATGTATTTCAGATACGGACAAAAAAATTAAAACGGACGGTTAAAATTCACGCAGAAAAAAATTATTTTGCAGATAATGTTCTTGAACAACACTTGGAAGCCTCCTGCTTGAAAGCAAGGTTCTAGAGTAAGAAAAATTTGCAGCGGCACCTTCCTGATCGCTCTAACCAAGAACAAAAGACAGGTTGCTATTTTAGCTAACTGTATAGAATTTAGCTAACAAGCTATGTATGTCTGTGACTTAATGTCGCTTAGTTGTTGTAGAACAACTAGTGATCTCTGATACAATGCTTTGAACTACGCTGTAACTACTGGCGAGAAAAAAGGCGTACCCCAGAACGGTCTTGCTGTGACAAAGTGCTGTTTCACAGGATTTGAAAACGTTCGCTAGGTTTTTGCTTGTTCCTAGCAGCCTTTTATTAAAGCCCTTAATTAGGAGTACACATTTATACATTGCGGGTAACGCTAAGTTATGTATCGAGAAAAATCAAGGCGGTTGTTGACGAGAATCAAGGAGTGCAGACCTCCCTTTTAGCTTTACGCGTTAAGAGATATAAATATAATAGCTCAAGGTTGTAAAATTTTAGATATTTTCTCCACCGGCTCGCCGTTCTTCGGAGGCCCTATTTCAATTTCAATAAATAAAACAAAGCCGAAAGAATAATATATTGCACTGAGAAAAGGCCTCAAGCTGGGGTTCCATTTCAGCGCTTCATCAGATACCGGAAACGATCAGCATTATCTGTGACGTAAGGTGGAGCCACTTCGCGAGCGTCGCAGCTGTTCATGAGCGAGCTGTCGTCGAAGTACCGCCCGGCTCTTCTGATTGACTCGATGTAGGCCAGGTCGGACTTATTTGCGAAGTCCCCCCAGCGTACACCATCGTCCCGCTGCGCTGACTCCAGCTTCACCTGCGGCAGTGGACACCGGTTTGTTACAAGCAAAAAGGTTTAGATAGAATAAAAATAAATGGAAAAAATTCATTAATGAGCGGAGAATACCCACAACAGCAGCACTTAATAAAGCGTGACCAAGTATAATAATCGTGCCATGGGCTTTTTATTTCCTTTTTTTACCTTCTTATTCACATGTCTCACTTTGTCTCCCTTGCAACACACCGTTATTTATTTGAATGACACCACTGACCGGTACGTGACCGGCGTAATTCTCTACAGGGTTTTTCAGTTTTTTACAGAATTCTTTTCATTTTGAAGTTGTTCACTTCATCAATATTTCACAACCTCTCCTATGAGAGCCGCCAATAGCTTCATTTCCCCATACTTTTAAGGGCAGAAAGTACAAACGAATATAACAACTCCCGGCATTAGCAGTCTATCATCCGAACGCGTAATGCTCCTTCCAGTCTTCACCGCCTTGCAGCTGCACGTATCTTCGTAATCAATTCTACTACCACCAAACAGCTGAAGAGAAATCATCTTGAAACATAAACCGTCGATTGTATGACCGCAAAGCTTCAGAATGCACTGGAAAAGCCACTGCGCATACGACTACATGGCATCGTACTGAAAATGCTAGAAGTGCGGTCATTTCTAATTTCAAAAAACTCGCAGCGCGCAGCGCCGACTGACACAGACGGAGACAATCGCAGCAGAAACGTTCCGCGGTGCGTTGATGCTTGTACCGTTGTTCAGCAGTTTTCCGGCGAGCATGGCCTTTGTGTCGTCGCCATATTGTTTTGTAAATTATTGTTCACGCTACAGCCAGCTGCCAACTAGCTCAACAGCACTTGCCAGCTGCGTTGTCCTAAACCGGCGCTTCCGTGGTACCGTCTGCTTCTACTTAAGCTTTGTGGGGCATTGCTTGCCTATGACAGATTGCGTCCTGTGGGTGAAAATGCCTTGATATTTATGAATATGCTGAAGATACCCCGCACCTTCATATCTGCGGCCAAAGGGAGAGCTTTCAAAACGTCAGATGACACGTGCCGCCGTCAGCTCAAGTAATGTCCCCAGTCGAGCCTTATTTGTTTGCTCGCATAAACATCATTAAGTGCAGCCTCGCCTTCTGTCACTAGAGAAGCCATCGTTTGGAAACAATATGTGCGGTCGAGCATCTCGTTTCGTCAGAGATGTTTACCTTGTCATGAGTGTGCGGCAAAGTACAAAGATTGCGCGGAGAAGTGGGCTAGAGAATATGTGCATAAAATAACAGCGAATAAATTACACCGTGAAATAAAGTTGCGCCGCGTAACGCATAGCCATCTCGCCTGGTTCGGGGAAACCTCCAAAACCATTTCTCAGATACTGACACGGCGTGCGCTTCAGCTTTCTTTGTGAGGCCCAAAAGTGCAACAAACTCCCTGGTATGTGCTTCAACGCTTTCCCGTCAAGTTAGAAAAATACCGCATTCTTGGTTGCATTAAAGTTCACTGAGCTTACCGTGGTTGAACGCTCTCTGCTGCGGTTGGTGTACCGGTGCGGGTCAGTATTCTAAGATCTGTTTCTTGAAATAGGACTTTGCCCTTATGTGAACTGTAATAGGGGAGTCAGCTTTAAGGTTACATTCTAACTAGCTCGCAGTAAACTGCTCAAGCTACTTTCGGCTGCAGGAGTAAAATGGGCTTGTAACGCTAAATATCAGCGTGCAATTAACAGACTGCTCCCGGTGAGTTCATGGAAGCAGTTGCTGTTTCCAGTGAATGCTGTGCAACGCCTCATGCTCATTGCGCAATGACGCGAAATGATTTCATCTAGATTCGGTGGTGCATTTCATTTTTTTTCTTTTTCCGCAGTGTAAACAAAAGAAAGATAAACCTATTGGAGTGTTAGCGTTAAATAAGAATCACTCACCAAAAAATCATTACTAGCTTTCGGCTAGAGTGAAGCTGTGAAACGTGGCCGGGGCATCTTAAACTTATGCAACCAAACACGAATCACTCTATTCAGTCTGCATCAGAGACAGCATGCCTAACACTTTGCTTTCGTTCAATAGTTCGTCACAGCGAAGTTTTGTGGACTGTTTCTCGGATATCGTTTATTGTCCGCAGTGAATTTCGTGGTCGGTGCTCTATACCTCAATATTTACTACAGCGACTAAACCGCTTTCCAGGTGCCTTGTTTCTAAGATAAAAAAAGTGGTCCAACTGAATCTCGGCTGCTTCAAACATGCAGATTTTTTAAAAATAAATTAGTTGTTGTTAAAAGACTACAGTTCTAACTAATTGGGTAAAGATGGGTGGTTCGAGTGCTATATGTATTCCTTTCCGTCACTAAAATTTGTCTTAGCATGACAAGGACGAAACCAAAGCGCGCTATTTCTCCTTACTTTTCTATGCACATAATTTACTCGCCTGTCTCGTGTTTGCTTTGTTTTGCAAGACGAATCACTTTGCGCTATGCTATTTTTGTATACGCTAGGAGGTGCACTTGTAAAGGATCACATTAATAAATAAAATACTGTATGGTTTTTTTCAAAAGATGCGCATGGCTAAAACTAATAATATTAATACATCAGCACTTGGTTCCGATAAATGTCAATGTCGTCTATTGTTTCTGGTCAAGCGTTCCACCAAACTGATCACGCACATCAACTGTACGTCCAGACGATGCAGATTATGCCACACAAAATCCCTTCTTAGTTTGGTTTATGGGTGTTCAACGTCCCAAAGCAACTCAGGCTATGAGGGACGCCGTAGTGGAGGGCTCCGACTAATTTCGGCCACTTGGGGTTCATTCAACCCCACATATGTGTGAAAAACTTCACGTGCATTTCTCATCCAACGTCCCACTGTGCTGTCGATTATTGCGTGTTTTTTGACTAACTACGCAGCAAGTACGATCGCAGACAACCCTTGTGATTGACTCTGCTGCGGTCGTTGCGATTTTTACGTTCTTGAATTGCTTCCTGTGGGTTGTAAGCGCCAAAAAATCAGGGTATATATTTCATGAAACTGTGGCCTGCTACCTGCCGTCTAAAGCAAGCATAATCTTGAGTACGTATCACCTGGTTGAACGTTTTCCTTGCGGAAAACCTTGCCTCGCGTGCCGGCGCCTCTCGTACTGCGTGTATGATGAACCGAGCTGGGAACCTTTTTCTTTTATGAGGCAGATGAAAAGTAATGGTGCATACATGCGGTACTTCTCAAATATTTTTCAACGCATCTAAATGCATATTCAACTTTACACTGTGCAGAAAACATGGAAGGCCACGCGCTCGCATAGCGCTTCACACGTTGACGACGTGCAGGCATTTGCGTGTCTGCATGAGCGCGTATTACAACTAAAGAAAGTAATACTTTACTTTGCAATTTCATAGCGCTCGCAGACACAGTCGCTGTCATGTGGCCCTGCCCTATCCGTCTAGCCTTACTCAGTATTCCCATCTTGTGTCCTTTTAAAGTCACTGACCGAAAGGAAACGAAAGGAAACAGTAAAGCGTACAAATTCGCTCAAGTGTCACCGTGCGTACGGCTCTGGGCGCTGCTTTACATTACCTGTATGCCGCGGGCCTCGAAGCACCAGGAACAATGCCAGCCGGCGTAGCGGGGCTGGGTTCCCCTTATCGCCCACTGCATCTTCACAGTTCCCGTGTACGGCAGCATCTTTGGATAGTAATGCTCCACGCGGCGGACCAGCAGCGAGTCGTTCCAGTAGACGTGCCTTAGCGTAGCCACTGTGCACACACCTCCAACCTCAACGGGCTCATCACGGGTCCAGAAGAATCCGTAAAGGAACGAACGAAATGTTAAGGTCATCGGCTCACCGTACCCATCGTGGTGCTTCAAGAACAACAAGACGTCACGGCTGGGTATCTCGTCGGCATCGAGTATCATGAAGAGGTCATCGTCTCTGAGGTTCTTGAGCCGGCTCTGACCCTCACGCCAGATGGAAGAGCGAAAGTAGTTTTCTGGCGCCCACGGGCTGCCGTCTTCGTAGTTGTAGAAGCCCACAGCAATGGGCACAATCTTGTGCGCGTACTCACTTAAGAAGCCGGCACTCATGTTCGATCGAAGGTGCAGAGGCTTAGTCGAACCGAAGTAGGTGTAATTCGACTCCACGATGATGTAGTAATCGACGGCGTCACCCAGCTCCTTCACACGAATTTCGAGTAGATCGAGCTCGTGGTTGAATACGAGTCCGTTAATGATGGCACGTGGTCGAGAACGACGTCTTATAATTCCGTTTAGGTACCAGTCCTGGAAGGCGTCAGTGAACCACACGGCGTCGGGAATGGAGCATCCGATGCCGTTCCAGCCTTGACGGCACTTACACGGCTTCTGCTTCTCAGTTCCAGAAATTGTACCCTCAGGAAAGCAGTCGGAAACCACTGCAGTGGTTTCGTGGTTACCGTCAAGTCCTCTTAGCCTCTCTTCACCCGGAAATATTTTGTGCAACGTCGAGGTACCATTGTCCCTGTTCATCAGGAGTGACGCGACATAAGCCCATGACAGCGAGCTTCGGCCGGGATGTTTCACCTCCAGATGACTCCTATAGCGGGCATTGTAGAGAAAAATCGTCCCTGGGACGAGGCTTGATAAAGAGAAGAGCACAAAGTACCAGTGTAGCTTTGTGGAAGCTAGTCGTAGAGCTGAACAGGTGGAAGGCACGCAGCGGAAGAACTTCTGGGTTGTCTCACTCGTAGGCCCACACATTATCCGGTAGCTGCTGCCACTCTCCTCAGCCGTCGGCACTTTCACGCGTTGCTGGGCTTGCTGGGGAGGACGTCGGGAGGCGGCGATATGAAGTCGAGAGGAACCGGTCTCTGCTGATGTTTATTAACAGACACAGGCAGGTACCGCTTCGTATCTGCAAAATAAACAGGTATGACTGAATCTGATATTGTAGTTAAAATCGTGTTAATTCCTTCGATAATTGGATCAAAATACAAATTCCAGGGAGTGCATCATAGCATCGTACGTCACAGTTTTAACACGTTGACTGCGGCAGTGATTTTCACGACTCCCCCCGGCGTCGTGACCCACCGGTGGGCCACCCTTAAATATTCTTTGGGTGTGGCGTGACCCACCAGAAAGCCACGGCGAAGCCAACTTCTGAGAATCGCCAACAGGTGGCAACAAGCAAGCAGCTGTCTCTAGAAACACGCTACAGCACTTTATATTTTATTTTTATTATAGACACCTCAAGGACCCATGGGTGAGGGCTTTACATGAGGCTTTACGTGAGGGCTTTACATGAGGTCTTTACATTCTTCCTGACAGCAACAGCTGCAGCAGCAGAAACGCGTCATTGTAAAAGCTAAGACATCTGCGAATTTCACTGAAATTTGATATTCAAGTTTCACGCATGATATAAAGCTGCTGTCAACACCGATTTTTTGGCGCGTATAACAGAGGCTAAGTTAGACATCAGTTCACTTCAAGATGGTTGCATCCAGTGTCTTGCAAAATGATCGAAGAGTAGGAGCCGAGGATAAATCTTCTTTAATTTAATTTTCTCAACCAAAAATGAGTTTTTGTTGCCTGACAAGCGTCAACAATACTAAACAGAGCCGGATGACCAATTTTCGCTCACTAAAAAACTGGAAAGAGGTGTCCTCTAATATATCGGACTTTGTGTAAAAGCACGCTAACCACTCCGCTAAAGGACAGAGCGTCGCTAACCGAAAGTTTCGCTAAGAAAGATACCAAAGCGATGGAATGCGTACTCACCATTTGAAATTCCCGAGCGAGCTCAATATCACTCGACCTATTCATGTCGCTGCGTGCCACGCATGTTGGTTTTGGACACGTCCACAGTTTAGTACAGTTTCGAAAACACAGCGCGCAGCACTGATTCGTGACAATGATTTCCAGTAAGTGCGAGCCAACAGAAAGACGCGGTCTGCTGCGCAGAACCTCACGCCATGCTCATAACATTAAAAGCTGATAGGCGAAGCACTACGAACAGATTGTTCAGCACATCTGGCATATATCTAGGCAGGTGACCTTTCATTTAGACATATACAATGCCAAACCGTACGCAGCTGCCGACAATCCGCCTTCGAAGTTAGTGCAACATCTTAACTTACATCAAGCGCATTGGATATTTATGTAAACTTTTCTCCGACTAAGGATCGCGATCTCCGCGCGCATGTTGTTGTTGCAGTCTGCTTTGCCTTTTTGGCTTCTTTCATTCTTTGTGTCTTTGTTTTTCCTTTCTTTCTTTCCTTCTTTCTTTCTTTCTTTCTTTCTTTCTTTCTTTGTTTCTTTCCTTCTTCCCTCCCTCCTTCCTTTCTTTCTCTCTTTCTTTCCTTCCTTCTTTCTTTCTTTCTTTCTTTCTTTCTTTCTTCCTTTCTTTCTTTCTTTCTTTCTTTCTTTCTTCAGTGACACAGGCCGCAGCGTGCAGTGCGGGAGATTAAAAGCGCTTGTGTTGTGCGCTGGTTAGGAAAATTTAAATCTGAATTTTCTTTGCAGTCATCTCGCATAGTGCGAGCCTTTTCATTTTCAGGCACAACGCACTGATTGAGAAAAGAGGAAGCTGAATACGAGTAGCCAATTGATTTTAACTCAAGGTTTTGCCGTCCATGAAAGTAAAAGTTCAAAGAGGCCCATGAATCAATATATAGAACGCGAAGCAGGCGACCGCCATAGCTTGTGTGCCACCGCAGTGGGTTTTTTTCGTGCTTTGCGACTGGCGCTCTTCGTCACCGCCGCGTGTGGACGTGCGTCGCATGGGCTCCACAGATTCCGACCCCCACGGACTATCTCGACCCACCGGGCCGCCAACTTTAAGTTGGATCTGAGAGAGCTCATAAGCTGGATCACCCGGACACCGGCTTCAAGACGGTAGGACCATTCTTAGGCAATTTACCGGACTTTGAAGCCTCCACGTGGCTCGGCCGACTTTGACGGGAAACGCTCGCCGCCAAGCCTACCGTGGCTTAGCACGACTACGGGCGTTTGCGGGCAGCCAGGCCCGCTCAGCGACAGCGATGCAGCCTGGAATCGACTCCCGCTCCACGAAATATCCGAATTTCGAGTCATCGACGACCAGACTAGCCCAGAATTTGCTAGAAGCGCAAGAGATGGAAGACGACTACCTCGGCGCCTCCGACTCCGAGAATTCGGCGCGGACGGGGAGATCGAGGACTCCGCCATGCAGGAGCAGCAAGACACCCAAAAAGAAGACGAAGCAAATAGGGAATTCGCCATGACCAAACGCCAAAAGAAGCGATAGAGGAAGAACGCACGGAACGCCGCCAGCACCGGGAATTCCCCGACCACTCACGTTGACCTGGGAGGGGAATCCCCGGCCCCTCCGCCGACAGCTGGCGCGCCAGCTGCCGGCGCGCTGAAAAAAGGCGGGAAAGGAGCGCAGCGGCAGCCTAGGCAGAGGCTGCCCCCGCTCCCCAGGGACGATTTCAAGATTATTTTGCCACCGAAGGGACTCGTAGTAAAGTCGCTCCAGCAATTTCAAGTGGCCTGGGCCGTGGCCGCGTCATGCAGCAACAAGGTCGAGGGAAGAGACCTGATCACCAGGCTCCGCACAGGATCCAACACAATAATCGTGAGCATGCCGAACGAAGAGGCCGCCCAGTTCGCGAGGCGCATCACTGGTCTTACGATCGAGGGAAGCTCATACAACGGGAACGCTTACGTGGCCGCACCGGAAGACACCCGGCGTGGCGTGATACACGGAGTGGACCCCGGAGCGACACCGGAAGAACTGAAAGCCGACTTGTGGACGCGCACACAGGGTGTCACCATCCACAGTGCCCGAAGAGTAGGCAAGACCAAGACGGCCGTCATCACCTTTGACGGACCCATCACACCGAAGCACGTCATCTACTGCGGAGCCGAGTACAAGTTCTAACCGCACCAGCCCACAAGACAAATCTGCTACGTTTGCTGCCAACAAGGTCACCACTCCGAAGTGTGCCCCACAACGGACGCCAAGGCTTGCAAACAGTGCTGGATGCAGAACCCGCCCAACGATCACCAATGAACCCCGATATGCCTGATCTGCGGAGGCAGCCACGCTACTGGATCGAGGGAGTGCCAAGACCGACTAAAGAAAGTCAAGGAGCTGCGAGGCAAGGCCAACGGCAGCAACAACGGCGGCGGACGCGAGAGCAGACGCCGCAGCCGGCACGACCACGGCAAGAAGCCGAGGTGGTTCAGCTCGAAGGGGGAGACCTCGCGGAGCAGTTCGAGATCCTGAGCGTCGCGGAGCCGTTCACGGAGCCGGTCACGGTCCTTCCCTCCCCTGCCGCCCCTGGTTATCAAGGAAGGCAGCTAGCAGCAGCAGCAGAAGAAGAAAAAGAAGGAGCCTACCCGAAAGAGCGGCGGCGTCAAGGTGAGCTGGGGAGCCGAAAACCACTGGTTTGCTCCGCACTCGGGTGTGGTAGCTAACAAACAGAACAACAACACAAACAGCATCCGCGAACAGCCTAGACAGGAGGACGCGGAGAAAATAGCGCTGAGACGTGAATTAGAGCTATCACGCGCTAGTCAGAAACAGCTAGAACGCCAAATAGCAAAGCTAACGAAGGCAATGCGAGACCTTAGGTCGAACAGCCCTCCGCAGCCGCAAACCGTACAAACCCAAGCCCCGTCGCAAGCAGGCAACGAGGACTTCGCCAGGTTTAAAACAGAGATTCAGCAAATGATGCAGCAGATGACGCCTCAAGAGCAGCAAGAAATGCACCAAGTGCAAATACAAGTCACAGACCTCCGGAGCATCATCCGCAAGCAGAAGTTTACAGAGAACATTAGAGAGAAGGCCTACCACCGCCCCGCGCTGGCAGCCCTCGCCAACACATCCGCAAACATCACCGAAGCTTAAACATGGCCAGTACAACATTAAGCAAGCAAGAAACCTTACATATATGGCAATGGAACTGCAGAGGCTACCGCAAGAAGCAGGGCCTCCTTCAACAATACATTCACGCACAACAAACACCGCCCGACATCATAGCGCTTCAAGAGACGGGCACCACACCAACACTCGCAGGATACACGTGTTACGAGACTCAAGAGAAAGGAAGAGCGGCAAGCCTAGTCAGCAAGGCACTCATCACCATAAGCCACGACAGGATAGCCGACACTGACGTAGAGCACGTGGTAGTACAAATTATACCAAAGAAGAAAAGAAAGAGGGGCAGTATCCTTATTGTACATGCATGCAGACCCCCGAAACAGAGGAAGGCAAAATTCTACGAGCTTTTCCACGGCGCACGCAAACTCGCGAAAGGCAACGCGCTAATCATCCTAGGAGACTTTAACGCCATGAACAAAAGTTGGGGATACCTAACAGCAAACCCGAAAGGCAAAACGCTAGCGGAGGCAGCGGAGAACACCAACTGCAACCTCCTCACAGACCCAGACACTCGAACCAGAATCAGAAACAGCGTTAGTACCGACACCTGCCCCGGCCTCACGTTCATACGAGGAGCGGAACAAGCAGTGTGGGAGAACCTGTTAGATAACCTGGGTAGCGACCGCTACATACTCAAGATGCAAGTAACCTCGGACAGGCTAAAGCGTCAGCTGGGATCGACAAAAATTACTGACTGGAGCGCTTTTCAAGAGGCACGCGATGGTAATCTCGCCGAGAACGGGATCCAGTCGATACAAGAGTGGGAAAACGTGCTCAAGGAAAAACAGCGCAAGTGCACCAAAGAGATCGCGCGAACGACGCAGACACCAGAGATAGACGCCAGGATGCTCAAGCTGTGGGAAGCTAGACGCGGGCTCAACAAGAGGTGGAAGAAACAAAAGTACAACAGGAAGCTAAAGGTTAACATCGCAGAAGTCACAGCGAAAGCAGAGGAGTACGCGGTGCAATCGGCAAGGCAGAATTGGCAGAAATTCAGCGACTCCCTCAACGGAACTTTGAGCACAGCGAGGACGTGGCATATCCTCAAAGCTCTCATAGATCCGACCAGGGCCAAGGCCAGAAAACAACAAAGCCATCTACCGGTTCATGTACCAGTTCGAGGGACCAGACTCGGAACTCCTGGAGAAGGCACGCGTTAAGTGCTTCGGGGACACAAACCCGGCAGCTTACCTAGACCGCTACCAGGGAAGAGAAAACGATAACCTGGACAGACCCATCACGCGAGAAGAGGTCTACGCAGCGATTCGAAACACAACCAGAAACACGGCCGCGGGTGCAGACAAGATCAATAACGCACTCATCCGCAACCTCAGTGATGAGTTAGTCGCACAATTAACCGACTTTCTCAACAAACACTGGGAAGCGGAGACCGTCCACGAGGAGTGGAAGCATGCGGAGGTAGTCATGATTCTTAAACCGGGCAAGAAACTTCAAATTGAGAACCTCAGACCAATCTGGCTCACATCGTGCTTGGGAAAACTGTGCGAACGAGTGGTGACGCTGAGACTAAACAGTACATGAAGGACAACAAACTGTATCCCCACAACATGTTCGGCTTCAGAGCAAAATTATCGACCCGAGACGTACTGCTTCAAATAAAAAAATAAATACTCGGGAACGTCTCTAGGAGTGTGGAGAATATAATAATGGCATTGGACATCAAGGAGGCTTTTAACAATTTAAGCCACGAGGCTATCCTCACGGGCATGAACGACCTGAATTGCGGGAGAGAGTCTACGGCTACGTCAAAGACTTCCTTTCAAACAGAACGGCAACGATTGGCTTGGGAGAGCTTCGATCAGAGAAGTTACTTACTCCAAACAAAGGGACGCCTCAAGGATCGGTCATCTCCCCCACGATTTTCAACATAGCCATGATTGGCTTGGCAAAACAGTTAAAAGAAATCGACGGCATACACCATGCCATGCATGCCGATGACATCACCATCTGAACCATCACGCGAGAAGAGGTATATCTGAGTCAACACATGCTCGCCCAGAGAGAAAGAAGAGAAGTTACAAGAGGCAACCACCTGCGTAAAGGACTACGTCAGGGCAAGAGGGCTAGCATGCTCCACTGAGAAGTCCGAGCTCCTGAGAGTTTGGAGAGGAAAGAAAAACCGCACAGTCCCCACCAGCGACGAGTTAAAGCTCAACGTCTACCTCGAAGAGAAGCCGATACCGGAAAAGACGCTCATCAGAATCCTGGGGATGTGGATACAGTCATACCAACGCTGCACCCACACCCTCACCCTACTCAAGGCATCCGCCCTACAAGTGGCCCGCATGATCACGCGCATCTCACACAGACGCCACGGCATGCGAGAGGAGGACACACTCAAGCTGGTCAGAAGCCTGGTGGTCAGCCGAGTGGCATACAGCCTCCCCTACTACAATCCCATCAAGAGTGAGGTACAACAGGCGGACGCGATTCTACGCAAAGCCTACAAAACCGCACTCCACCTTCCCCACAACACCTCAACCGAAAAGCTCCTAGCGTTAGGACTACACATCACCTTCGATGAATTGATAGAGGTGCAACGAGTCTCCCAACTGCGCAGACTACAGCAGACCCCATCTGGCAGGGAGCTCCTGATGAAACTAGGCTGCGCCGATCAACTTCAAGAGATGCAGAGGAGCAAAACAATTCCGGACGAGTATCGCAACTCACTAAAAGTAGCACCCATACCCAGGAATATGGAGCCCAAACTACAGAAAGCACGCAGAGAGGCGAGGGCTGAATACCTACAAAAGACACTTGCACCCCAAGAAACGACGGTATACGTGGACGCAGCCACATACGCCAGAGCAGCGGGGCAGAGCAACAGCAACACGGTAGCAACGGTGATTGATTCGAACATACGCGAGATCACCAGCGCATCACTACAAGACTGTACGATAGTCGAGGCTAAAGAAGCGGCCGTCGCTCTAGCGGCAGCGGAGGGCTATCGGTCTAAACGGTCTCTTACAATCCTTAAAGACTCACAAACGGCGTGCCGCAACTACCTACGCGGCAGAATAGGGCACGGAGCACTCCTCATACTCCGCCCTGGAGACCACATAACATAACGACAGCCAAACGAAGAACCAATTAGGCATACGATAGTATGGACGCCGGGACACACGGGAGTGGCAGGGAACCAAGAGGCGGACAGGATAGCTCTAGGGTACACTTATTACCGAGCATCCAACGAGGGGACCGAACCTGTACCCCAAGACTATTCGGCGATACTAAATTACTACAAGGGCTGCAGAAAGCGGTATCAACCATCGCACAACTCCCTTAGCAGAGAGGACTCTGCCGCGTGGAGGCAGCTACAAACGGGCTCGTACCCGAACCTAAACGTACTCAGCAAAATATGTCCCACACAATACAATGACAAATACCCCTGGTGCCACGAAACATCCACGCTGTATCACATAACGTGGGCATGCCAGAAGATATACGTGGTACCCGTTATATCAAACCCGAGTGCGGAGCAATGGGAGGGAGCGCTCTCCAGCGATCGCCGGGTCGACCAAGAAGGTCTGATTCGGCGAGCACAACTGGCAGCAGCATCCAGCGGAGCCCTGGACTAAGGGCAACCGACCTTTCTGCAAGAAGATGGACGAAGCCATCTGCAGCGGAGCCCTGGACTAGCGGCAACCAACCTTTCTTCAAGATGGACGAAGCCATCTGAAGACCGCAGAAAGCCAGCGAATCTAGAGCTCAATAAAGCTTTCCAATCGCTCACATACTCACTCGTGCTTTGTGTGAGGTGAGACTAGTTTATAGGCTTATTAGTTTCCCCCACTGACAAGCAGTTTTTTGCGATTCGATGTAATTCACTGACATGTATACCGATGTCTCCTATTGCTTCTGAATAGTTATAAAAATTAAACCCAAATCCATCATATGTTGGAAATGCCATAACATAGCAGCTGTCGTGTGCCTATACCGGAAGTAACGTCCTTTCCGGTCTGGTGACCTCACTGACCTCCAGACAATGGGGACGCTCCGGTCTACCGGCGTCACTTCCGTCTAGGCAGTGGGCTAATTTTATAACCGGCGACGCATTTTGGCTCCATTGGCGTCTAAAACAATCACATTAATAAGTTCTTGAACCAATAAATGTGCAACATGAGCGTTTCCCATGCCATACCATACCATACCATACCATACACACCATGACATACCATACCATACATCCAATAGCACGAACACGACGAGATAAGAAAGAAAAACAAATAGAGCAGAAATCACCAGCTCTCATAGATAGATCTGACGATGTCAGCACTAGCTGATGTGTGAAACGCTTAACCGACATATAATCGATGGCGGTTCTACATTATTTATGTGTGATGTCGGTAGTTTTGTGGCGAAAAGTGTGTCGTAGTGTTCGCGATGGTGTCTACAGTTCATCATCGGCTCAACGCCACGTTGATGCAAGTGTTGCAGAACATGAAATTAGAAAACTTCGTTGTTTTTCTGCGAAGCAATAGGGGACATGTGTGCAACAACAAGGATGATGCTGCTTGCGTGATTTGTTGCGCACACGCCTCCTGCGTTGTCGCAAGATTTGATCGTGAGGTTTGTCAATTTGTTTGGCGTGGAAGGCGCTTGCATTGTAAATGGCGACACCCGAAGCACAATTGATAGGGCATTTTCTCCTGGAGAGAGAGTGATATGGGGCTTCCGCGGATAGGGCGGGTCATCCATGCCTTCGAAATGCACTGGAAAAGGTGTCCTTTGAAGATGTGATCGGGGATGAGGTCCTCTCTCTGTAAAGATGAGGGCATGGCTTTCAGGGACATGATGGCGAGAGGCAAGCTGTCATTTGAGACTTCACGGATGGGCCCAATGCAACTGCTTTGGGCCCTGACGCGCAGAGGACGACGAAGAAAAGTGGTAGTCACGTGACCCGGTCTCTCTGATGCGGACCTCGCGGACACAGGCACCAATGAGGGCCGCTAATGTTTGATACAAATACCGGCAACTAGTGGTTGACAACAAGTTTTACAGTTAGAGCAAAGCTTAGGTATAAGCTAAAGGACATCGTTATACCTTTTTAGTAACTGCATTCATTTGGTTTGTGATCGCTTTGCTTGAATATGTGTAAAGAGATACCAATTCTCTCTCAAAAAAAGTTACTGCACCTTTAGGGCTAGATCTGAGCTCAATGTCTGCTTGCTTTAATTTTATCCCTTAGACAAGCCATGTTCACAACTGTGTAGACAAACTCGCAGCTTTTTCTAAGAATTGTCTCCATCTAGCACTAATTTCATTGCTTTAGGTAAATTTCGCATACTTGCCTCAAATAAGCTGTTTTTTTGACACTATATTGCGAAAAAAAGTAAAAAATATTTCTAGACAGAGTGAGCGGGTTAGCACATTGTACACCTTTTTCGTGCAGACATATTTTGAAACCAGAAGTAACACTTCTCTTCGCAATTTCAAGCCTTTTGCGCAATTTCGAAACATAAATTATTTCCACATTCCTTCGGATGCTTACTTCGTAAGTCGCGGCATGTCGATGTTGGTGTTAGCATCAATTACGACAATTTGTACAAAATTCAGCACACCCTAATACGAAAACTAATAATTTAATATTCTTAAGGCCTGAATATACTTTTTAGGCGAAAAAGTACTTAATTTTGACGGAAACAAAAAATGACGTGTTAGAGCGTTCAGCCTTTATGCGGCGTAAAAGCTGGTGTGTTGTTTCATTCAGTCAGTGCCTCCATTCTAATGATTCTATCAACATCAATTTCCGCCTTCTTAATGCGAAACAGCGATGACGCGTACGAAGCAGTCTCATGGAGAAGTTTAGAAGTTATTAGTTCTTTCAGCATGGTTTAGAAATAAGGTCTCCCTGAAGCATAAAAACATTATCCGTCAACACTGCCTCAGTGTTCGACTTAAGAGCGTTATCTACGGGAGCTTCAAGTGTTTGCATCGGTGGGCTCAGCAAACGTGGTGAAGACTAAGTCCAAACATCCGCGGGTGTTTTCTTTCCGGAAACATCCTCTCTAAGACGCAAGCAGCGCCATCTACCTCATGGATTTTGCACTAATATTACGATTTACAGCCACCTTCGATATATCGGTATATTTCCTCTTTATATCAGTTGTTAAATTTTATAAACCGGTTCATCACAACACGACGAATCGTGTCGCATCATTCGGAACCCTCTGCGACAAACGGTTCGGCCGTAATGGCCGTCTGAAGGTCCTCGGAATGCATGGTTTGGGGGCGGAAAGGTTGTCGTTGCGAATCCCACACATATTTTGGGTTTCATCTCAATTAGTAATTTTGTCCTCAACAACATGCCGTGTCATTTGACACCACTTAGAACATTCTGTTTCAAACGGGCGGCCCAAAATTTTATTTAAATGGTGGTCCCGGGGGGGGGGGGGGGGGTGTCCTACTTTAATGGCTGCTATACTGGCACAGATACAAAGTGTTTCACCTACGACTGTACACAATTCTTCTTAAAACGCGGTTGGCCTCGGCGTTGCCACCCGACAAATTTTGGCGATATTTCCGAGTAACGTGCACTGGTGAGGTTGTTTTGCCTGTTTTGTTTGGTCACAGCGCCATGGGCAACCGCGTTTTCGAAATTCTAAAAACTGATATAGATATTACTTACGGCGGGCTTTACGCCTCTCGGTAATTAATGAGAGAGCCCAATTAACACTAATAGTTAATGAGCTACCTATTCAATATTAGTTCTGCTAGCTAGCACGTCTTAGCTGTATTCCGATGTACTACACGGCTGGCAATGTTATGCCTTAAAGAGCGCTGTCATAACTCAAAAGGCCTATTTTTAAAAATTACGTAAAGTCTTTAGTGAAACACTCTGTATAACGGATCGAAAGTGTAGGTATGAACTGAAGCGTTGCGCGCCCACTGTTGCTATGTGATGTGGTGTGGTCCCGTGGTTGCCGGTTTCGTCAATTTTACCTTCATTGCAGACAAACGCGTCGTTGATAAATGTAAGTAGTATGGGCTAACGCTCTTTAAACTCTTTCGAAAGCACTCCTGCACGCCGTCAGCATTTCGCACGCAAGAAACGCTTGCGTTAGTCGGCTTTGGAAGCGCATAAAAAGTGAGAAAAATAATGCAAACACTAGCAGTACTGTGCACGCCGTGACATGTAATGAGAGGAATGCTAACTTTTATGTCGCAAAAAAATCGTGCACCGGTGGCACCTCAACGAGTGTTTTCTTGGTCAAAGGGTGTGGTGCTCGTCGTGTTGGAACGGGGTAATTACTGCTCCTGTGCGCTCACGGACAGTAAAAATGCAAAGCTTGTCCCCTCTCCCCTTCGGTAACGTAATTTACACCACGGTGGGGTGGCTGGTACAGCTGCGTGATGATGATGAAAACACTGACTAGAACTGATATTGGTAGCCCGTCCCTTTATTCCGGGCATCCATTGGACTTTGAAGCCGGTTTTGCCTTTTCAGTTAGCTTCTGCTGAACTTTCAGGTCTGAGCTCGACAGCATTTCCTCCCACCGCTCAATGGTTGGTTCTTGCATCCTTCCTATTACTGCGTGTTTTTGGCAGTACCATACCATGTGGTATAAGTCCGCCTCCATGCCCAGTGTACGCATTGTGACATATAGCCTTACGGGTAGATTGCGTGAAGCCTTTTTGGGCTTGAGTATGTGGTTCTCTAGTTCTTCCATCGGCGCGCATTCTTTTCTGTCTAGCCTATAGTGAGTAGTTGTGGACGTCCGTGCGTCGGCCGTACTGGTAGCAGCGAACAGATGATGTGTTGCGGTGCCTAGGGTAGGAGGAAAGTCCGCGCAGGTCCGTGTAGGGGCTTTTGCCCCTACATGCTCTTCAGCTGATGCGTCATGGCCACTCAAGTCCCGGCCATGTCTGCGTGCAAGGCACTCTGCACTGTATGCAGGGCCCATTGCCGACCTCCTTTGGGCACGCGTTGCTTAAGCCACGTGCCTGCGTTCGCACTGAATAAATAAAAGCGAGTGGCGTATACATGGACGCCTGGTCGATGGGGTAGTTTCTCTCAGGAGCAGTGTTTTTTTTTTTCGCTCTGTTCCCACGTACCATGCTTTCCTAACAGGTATTGCGAAGTACTTCACTGCATATTCGCTAAGTTCTGGAGGTCGTTTTATATTGCTCAAGCAGCGAACACGGCACTTAAGCTGTGCGCAGTGAGCCTGTGAGTGAACGAGGCGGCTCCAGAAGCCTAGAAAAGACCGAGTAATGGGTCGTTTATTTATCGGTATGCAGAAATGTTGCGATTCCCTGCGCAGAGTAGGGACGTACAGGGAGCTCAGCAAAAACATGCAAGTCCTAAGCAGCAATTTATATGCGAATTTGTTAGTTCCTGCTCTCTTTAGAAACAAAGTTTTTCGCGTTGCGTTTATAAAATCGTTCTCAGAAGATTTTGCAGCTGCTGTACCGTTTATAAATGGGAAAAATGAGAGAAAGAACGCGAAATTCAACTCGCGTCACAGCGAAACACTGTATTATAGAAGAGAAGTGCGATGAAAATGCGGGGAGGTTGTGGGGTTTTAATTAGGGAGATAAATAGTTTCTACCCGCTTAATCGCGGCTGACTCAAGTTCAAAACCGCCGGACCCCACCCGAGCGCACGGCGACCACGGCGGGCCTTCATCTGAGGGAACAAAGAAACGACACATTGGCTGACGCAAACAGGCATTTATTGCTGCAGCAACAATAAAGCCAGCTAGCAACTAAAATAGGCAGTGGTTTAGCTCGGGTATGCCAGGTTATACGTAGCAAAATCTAAGGCATGGCTTGGTTAGCCTTGGTTACTTTTGATTGTAAGTCCAGGTTAGTATGTCGTGAGGAGCAAAACCGCAAAACAGGACGGGACTGAGGCAGCCGACAACACAGGGTGGTACTAACAACTGTATATTTATTGAAAAAACAGCAGAGCTTATATGGCTCAGTCGCGTGTGTAATCTGGCAAGTAATCGTACAATGAAGATGAAGCGTGAGAAAACAGTTCAATGGCAACCATGACGAAAAAAATCGGTACGGCGAAGGGAAGGAAACCGAACATGGAGGACCCAACTTACCTGCGCAAAACCAAACAAAGATAGCCTAGTGAAACGCTGACAGAAACGCTAATTCTTTCTGAAAAATAGACACAGAAGGCGTGCTGACACACTTATCTGACTCCTCACGATGTCTTCCCAACTGGCCTACAACCAAGTCCTTCTAAGTTAAATTTCAGGTTAGTCTGGTTGCTTAGCTATGTTGCTGTTGCGTTAAAGACGACGCATAACGTGCCCGTCTCGCGGCGGCATATTCACGGCGTTTAGCCAACGCTCGGCGCGTTGTTCCTCTGTTTCCTGGGAGATTCGTTTCCTCTTCATCTCGTTCCGATGTCGATTCCAGGCCTTCTTCTGCTTAGCTGACTTGTCGCCGTCCATGCTGCCGCCTCAACAGTGGTTGCGGCGCACGCAAGCTCTCATTTTCAATCCTCCGACATGTTATCAGGCATGCGACCCAGCTAGCGAAGCGAGCGGTGGAGAGCGCAACGACGAGGGAAGCGGTGTGACGTCATACCAAACGGCGGCAGCGGCGAGGCGCACGGTGTTACGTCGTGCCAGATGGCGCAGCGAGCGCGCGGCGTCCGCCCAGCTGCGGCGGTTGCTAGGCAACGGCTCAAGGGCTGTCTCTGTGCCTACTCGGAGCACCGCCATGCCTAAATCGCAAGTTCGCAGCCAGTAAAGCTTTAGCTTTAAAACACGCTAAGGGATCGAGGTCTTCCGACTCACCAGCAAGGTTACGAGCGAAAGTTCGCCCACGCTAGGGCTAGGGGTACTGCGAGGCCGGACGGGACGAGATACGGGAGCAAGTCTCCCCGCCGCTTCCTCGACCCGCTGGCAAAGAGTAGAGCCACGAGCGACATGTCCGCTCGCGTGGACGATCCCAGCCGAAGAATGATGCTGTGCGCGCGCAGTCTTTCGTGCGCGACGCTACCGCCCTCTCGTGTTCGTTAACCAGGTGGAGTCACGTGAAGCGCCCAACATCGAGGCGAAGCTGTCGCTGCAGGGTGCATCGTGGGAAATCCAAGAAAGGGGACTGCAGGGCAGGTCCCTACTAGGTTTAGTGGAAACTGTTGCATTATTAGTCGACGGCAGCTGTAGCTTGCATGCCATTCGTGCACTATAAAAAAAATGTTCATGAGAAAGCTCGTTATAAATTATTCAGTGGTCTACCGCTTGGAGCGTTAAATGAGCCACGAAAGTGAATGCTCGCGGTCCTTTCATCACCCGGGGTGGGAGCTCTTATGCATGCCAAGTAAATCTTGAGAAGAACTGTTAAAAGTTCATTGTTCGCAGGAATTTGCGACCGGGACTTCGTGAGTGTTGTCATATAAAAAAAAAGAAAATCTGGAGGCCGATGAGAACCGATGAGTGTAGTGCGATTAAAGTAACACAACACAGAAGCTACGGCTTGCAGAACTTTTGAGAACTCGTTGAGGGAAATGAAGGGTTTTTTTATGGTTTATCATCGCACACTGCACGAGCGCTTTCGCGTTTCGCCTACACCGAAGCACGAATGCCGTGACTGCATCGAACCCAGGAGCTTGCGCTCAGTGGGATTTTTAGCGAGAAACCACTACTTCGCTAGCAATGCTGAGAAACCCGACGTGTGTGTGAAGCCTCAACCTTTGACGGAGCACCAGAGGCGAGGGCCTTGCGCAGCCGCTCCATCAACGCGCGAGCTGAAATGTACGAAGTGCTGCTTTTCTAGTTTAAAAGAGTAATGCGAATATCCTCTGTGCTGGAATAACTCACTGAATGGAGCAGCTGTCCTCCCTTTTCTCTTAATAGACATAAAATGATGATGCTTGTGTTTGTGGTATGGGGAATTTAAGATCCCAAAACTGGTACTGTGTTACGAAAGACGCCGTAGCGGGTGGCACCGGATTAATTTAGACGCAGTGCGATTATTTATTGGGAGCTGCCACCACACACGAAAACCATAGACGCAAGGCGGGGGCCCAGGAGATTCCCGTCTGGCGATTATTTTGCAAGGCTACTTCGTGCTCTGTGCCGCAGTCGTGTTACACGGCGGGTCGTTATCATGGGGCGGTGGCAAAGTCTGTGAGACCACTATAGTTCATGAGCTCATTGTATTTTGCCCAATAATCAACAAGCACGAAGATGTGCTGCTACGAACAAACATTTGAAAGAGCAAGGGAATGACCTCCGCTTCAAAACGCCTTCCTACCGTATATCATCATCACCTTTTGTCTTCCGAGTAAAAGTGGCCTTTCGGCCACTCGGATCACCTCGTGCTCTTAAATGAGTATGGTTACAACTTTTTGTTGGTCTCTTATTTGCTTTGCAGTGATAATAATTCAGAAACAGCCAGGTGGAATTTGCTCAGACCAGGAGGATAACTTAGAGTTGAATTTTCTTAAAATCTTCTCTTGGTTTCTGCTTCAAGTGCCGAATGTTGGCTATGGCGTTAATATTCAGTTCGGGTCACGTGAGACAAAAAATTGGCAGTGGCTTAACTTGCTAACCTTAGAATTCGGCCAAAATCAAGCACGCTTGCTAAGCGTCTGAGGCTCATCCATGGCAGCTCCGCTACACGCTTGACACAGCCGTTCTTTGTGTACCCATCACATGGTCTTACGACATCCCCATCTGATGTCATCACGTGGCTTCACATCACCTTATCGGACGGTCTTAAAGTCAGTGGTCAACGCAAAAGTTTTCCAATGTCAAAGGTCAACTAAAGGTCGTGGACAAAGGCCAGGGGCCAAGGGTTCGACCCATATGGCCATACACGGCCATATTTGGGTGGGCTGAAGGTCGTTCAAGGTCTCTGTGCAGCCTACCGAAAGACTGCTTTACCTAGCGTAGTGAAGCTTTTCGCTTCAAAGTGCGATATAATAGCTGTTTCTCGATTTTTATTCAGCAGAAGCAATGATTCCTCGCCGTTCATTTTCACTAGAACACATTTTACAGCCCATCCCAAGAAGCGCAATGGCACCGGTTTAAGAGGTAGCTATAACATCACTCTTTATGTGTGTCTCACGTGGCCTGAACTGAACCTTGACGACATAGCCATTGTTCGACTCTTAAAACGCAAGCCGAAAAAGACATTTATTTTTTTATTTACACTGCAACCCGATGAAGAAATTTTCGCTGGGTGGGGGGCAAAGAGAAAACAAAACACAAGTACAGACATAAAATATTCAGAAAAAAAAACGGCGCAATGATTAACAAAAAATAAAATGTCTTAGCAGTCAACAAAGAATTCAGTGAAGGCTGTACATGAAAGGAAAAGTCATGGAGCACATAAGAGCAGATAACAAATCATGAGTTAATAAATTAATACAAATAAAAAAGGCATCAAGTCGGCAATAATAATAAAGTCAGATCAAGACGGGGGTCAGAAGCGTAATACAACAGAAAAAAGTCAGTAATGAACCATAATGATTATGTTTAATGACGTCAGAGATAGCTGTAGGGCTTCGTTTTTAGTACACTGGCTTCACTTCGGCATTGTCGCCGGAAGTAATGAATATTTAAAGCAGTTATCACGCTTTCAAATAGGTGTGATTTCGAGATTTTTACGTTTTCTTGTAGTGTAACATAAAGGGAAAGGTATTAGTTCATCAAGGGTAATCTTGAAATGACCTTTGACTAATTGTTATACGTACTTATGACGAAAAATGCGATTGCTTTCGGTTATTGATACTGATGCAGCCCTATTTAACAGGTCCCTTATTAGTGTACATACGTAGCCGTTTTAAACAAGACTAGCATTGGCAATGAAAGTTAATTATAGGTTGTTTACAGGGAGCTGGAGAATTCCAGGTGGCGATTTATGCATACTAACGTCTCTAGCGTCATTAGGAAAGAAAGAACACACCACGAAAACTTCGTATTTGCACTGCTTTAATGACGAGTTGGAAGTTTACCTGCTCAACCACGGTGACATTTTAAGGTTTTGAATATAACCCATCTTTTCTTCCTCTTCAACTTTTTATCAGCCTCCGCCTTTACTGAAGCTAATATGCGCATCTGGTGCATTTAAGACAATCATGGCGCCGACACTGTGTTCACCACACGAACACTCCACAAGCGGTTAATAAAATTCTCGAAATGAAACAGCTGCAAATGCAAGCAATAAAAATGAAAGCGGCGAAATGAAAATTTTAAGAGCTTTCAGGACTTGTAGCGCTGTTTGTTTCCAGCATCAACACCTGTAGATTAATCCCTCCACATGATGACGTTGAAAATTAAAGAATTTTCGCTTGTAACTTCAGTCTGCAATTGGTTGGCAACGGCTTGTTTGCCATCCACAAAGGCCAACAAGACAACATCCAAGCGATGTAGAAATTATGAACGCAGTTTCCCTCATTATAAAATGCGTGTAGGCGGTCCTTTCTAAGAGTGAGGGTTTGTTCGTACACATTTACTTGTATTAATTTTTTACGGCTCTTTACTGCGCACTGTAATAATCTTAAGATTGCATGTTCTTTATTTGTTCATTCGGAGCGCATCAAACGTTAAAAAGGGCAGACGGCATGAAATGGAGCGAGAAATGTTCGCGTTCCTGTCGAGTTAAAGGATGAACATTTACTGACATCATTAGCTGCTAGGACATTGTCTTTAAACACCCACGATTTTTTAGAAAACAGGTGGAGTGTTGAGCTCTTTTTTCAAGTTCACCTCGCTTGCTGCTTAATCCTGATGAACAGCCATCACCTGGGCGTTAACGAAAATGTATGGCTTGAAAACACGGTCATAAAATAATACATAAAGGTCACAGGCGTATCTTCCATGTTGTTTTCATCAGGCATCTGTGCGTGCACTGAAAGTTGAACCCTTAATCAGTACCAGATATATGTTTTCTTGGTTTTAGTCAGCACTGTGAGGCGCCACGTCTAACTGGCTCTGAGTTGAAGTATAAGACCACTTACACGTGTCGAAAATAAGTTAGAAAGTTTGCCTCATTAGTGTTTCAGCGAACTGTATATAGAACCGACCTAGCGTTTATCTGCACTAATAGGCTGCCAAAGTCTTGCTCGGAAAATGAAAGGCTCTTCCTTCAGCAACTGCTCACCTCTGCAGACAGTGAAAATTAACTTAACAATGCACACAGCTGTTTTGAACCCTCCAGCAAAAACGAAATCTTGCAAAAAACAGTCACCTTTTAACGCCTTAGATATGGATGGCCGAAACTTCTCATTTTGAACTGCCAGAAGTTGGATCATAAACGACGGTGAAATTTATGCTCCCTTCTAAATTCAGGATACCATCAAGCTGCTTGGATAGGCCGTTAAATAATTTATCATGCACTTAATGATGCCTCAATTTGGCTGTTTAATGCAACTGAAGCCTCCATGGTTCTTGACTCCGTCTTCTTGATTGAAACGCAGGAGCGTTTCAGGCCACTCCCTTGCAAGAATGGTGTATAGACAATCTATAGACTTTTTATAGACTCTATTGGCTTCCTATAAATAATTCTTTTTGTCTATTCATAGTCTACAGACTCTCTAAGGGCCAAAGTCTACTAAAACTCTATGGCCATAAATCTATAGATTGTTCATATACTTTCTATAGGATTTGTTTTGTCTATAGACGGTTCTCCTGGGTTTGTCTACATAGAGCCTACAGACTTTATAGACAGAAGTCTATATACAGTCTATAGACTGCCAAAAAATTTGGAAAGGTTGTACTTCAGTCGACACACGAGAGCAAAACCCCGTCCTGCAGCAGCGAATAGCAAGAATGACATACCGTTTTGTTAGCCATTCGCCACATCACATGTTGACGCTGTGATCGATTTCTTGATCTAGCTATTGTGTGCTCCACTTGTCGAACTCCTTCAAGCTGCGCAAATGAGTTCATATGCAGCCGCACGAAGTACCTTAGGTGCCATCGCATTTCCCACCCTTCTGACAGTGCGTCAGGGATTATGTTCCCTAATCTTTTGCTGTGCGACGAAGTCAGCTCCGCGTCTTATAAACTCTAAATGAGGATTGTTTGCTTCACGCATGCGGTGAGACAAGCATTGTGCTTTTCCTTGACTTTGTTCAGCTCATGAAGCATATGCGCCAATTATGATATATTGGTATTTGCTGCCAATGTTTTTCTGGGATTCACGTATTTCGTATCAGTGATAGCGATCGACCACGCTGTGTCTCTTTCCTTGACCATGGATACGGGTTACCTAACTGTCCAAAGGAGCTTAGCATGCAAAATTAGAATTTTAAACGAGAGAGCCTTGAAAACGGAAACTTGAAAACGGAAGCTTGGCTCAGCAAATATAACGCTATAAGTTTTTTTTTTTTTTTTGAAGCGAAGCACCATCTCAAGGACTTCAGAACGCCGTGGCACAGTCTGTACAAGGGTACCATTTGCGTTTTATATTGTTCCGGTGAACAATACGTTCACTGCATTGAACGTGCGCGTTTGGAAGCTGTCAATGCTGTGACGAATCTAGTATTCTACGTTTGCTTACCATACGACCAGCTTTTTCAGGGAATTAAATGGGGTGCAAATGGGGTTTTAGTAGGGGTGTGTGAATATTCAAAATTTTCGAATAGCGAATCTATTGTCTTCCTATTCGATTCCCTGAACGAATCAAGTTATGCATGTTAGAAAGTATTCGCACTGCTGGGAATAACAGCGCTGAAACGAGAGACAAAGAAAGAAGAAGACAACAGAACCGGTGCCGGTCCTGTTCAGCGCCGGTCCTATTGTCTTCTTATTTCTTTGTCCCTCGTCTCGGCGCTGTTATTCCCAGCAGTATGTACCAACTAGCTCAACTCTCCGTTTTGTTGAGGTATTCGCACTGCAGTGAAAATTCTCTCGAGTTTTCTATTACTTTGAATCATTTGCACGAAGTTCAGATAAAGCACGCGGTAGTGTTTCTCGGCGACTGTTCCAAAAACAGACAGAGTTTATTCCATCGCCGTACAGCATGCTGCCGCAATCGGTCTACGCGGCTTGGAGGGTCCAGCGTCACCACGCGGTTTAATCGTGCGCCAGCTTTCGCAATGCTCGTGCATAGCCTCCAAGATTCGGCGACGCGACAGGGCTCAGGCAGGTTTAACAAACAGTGCCTTTATGCCCAGTCTCGGAGGCCATAGCACATACGTAGCCGTCGCTCCTCTCATTTATGGAGATTTCGCGGTAGTGTAATCGCTGTCGTCACCAATAGCGCGAGGTAATTTTTCTGTACGTATGACATGACGGTCATAGAATTAGTAATTTGATGACTTGGTTTTGCGTACCCCTTAGAGAAGAGTAGTGTTGCGTCTTTTGACAGCTAAAATAATGCATCACAATATAATTTTCATTCGAACGATATGTTCAATTTTTTCTTTTGCGAGCTAGGAAACAATCCGGAAGACGTATATGTGCAGTTGGGAACAAGTTGATCGGTACAATGGTAAGCCAAGATTGATCCCAAATTCCACAGATTCGCAAGCTAATCATCTGAAGTATTTTCTCATTTTTTTCTTTTTATGTTAAGAGCTGTGCTGCCGCAACTATGTTCATTGTCTAGGCTTTTTTATAGATTACGGTTCACAGCAATATGATAAGGCAAAGAAACTTTCTCTGATGCGCTTAATTCAAAAGAAAATATGGTACTGTTATGCTCTACAATTTGTTAGGATCCTGAATACCAGCCCTGTACCCCAAATAATCATCAAATAACAATGATTAAACGACATTCTGGGATCTTGAAAACATAAAAGCATATGCGCCTAAGAGAAGAGGCACAGCAGGCGAGTTAATACCGCTAGGTTTTAAAGGAAATATGCAGAAATGTGCTGTGATTATGGTTGTGGTTTCTTTATACATAAGAGATTAGCATGCACAATATATCTTTATTGGTTTATTAGGGTTTAACGTCCCAAAGCGACTCAGGCTATGAGGGACGCCGTAGTGAAGGGCTCCGGAAATTTCGACCACCTGGGGTTCTTTAACGTGCACTGACATCGCACAGCACACGGGCCTCTAGAATTTCGCCTTCATCGAAATTCGACCGCCACGGTCGGGATCGAACCCGCGTCTTTCGAGTCAGCAGCCGAGCACCATAACCACTCAGCCACTGCGGCGGATCTACACCATATATCTTATATGTAAATAAAGTGCAATCCAAATAACGAAAAAAGTCTTTATACTCAAACCTTCCGCAAATTCTTGGTTGGTCTTCTTGCTTTTGCATTTGAATATTACTATAAAACAAGAAAATGGGCTTCGACGGCTTTATAGATCGTGTATTATACTTTCATTAGATATGTGAATCGGCTGGCATGGCTCCTAACATACGCTGGAGCCGTCTCGTTGGCGTCGCATCTGTTCAGAGTCGCGCTGTTGTCGAAGTAACGGCCAGTGCTTCTGAGGGAGTTTATATAGACCAAGTCCGTTTTTTCGGCGATGTCTCCCCACCGTATGCCGTCGTCCCGCTGGGCTGCTGCGAGCTTCACCTGCGTCGATGTGTGCCAACGCGTTACATAAAACACATAACAAAGGAAAAAAAACTGACAGCATCTACGCCTTGCTGCGTAGTGCTCAAATTTAAGCCACATTCGTAGCAGCATAACGATAATATGTGCATGCGAATTTGCCACGGTGTTGCAATGAGTCTGAAATGGCGGGCGACTTCGTACGGTTTGAACGGCGAGATCATTCTGTGCCGCAGATGTCCATGATCAGACTCTCCTTTTTGTCGAAGTGCATGGCGGACCCGACTATGCCGTTCACGACCAGCTGCGCGCATTAGACTCTGCGCAACTCTCTAAAGAAAACAGCAACGTCTCAAAATCAGTGCATGCAATAATAACAAAGTAAGAATATATTTTAATGCATTAACTTTTTTCTCAGTTCCGTCGCGCGTTTATCTCTTGACTTGTTGCGTTATACACTGGCATCTGTGAAAAACGTCCTGGTTTCTGGAGTTGAAATGTCAGTTTTTGCCGATTTGTAGCTTGGTTGATTTTTGGTGGATTAAAATAAAAAACATCGGAAATGATATCAGCACGTTTTATCACTATCATGATACTTACAAGAAGCCCCTTCGTCCGCTGTGTAAGTAAAGAGTCGAAATTAGCCACAAACAAAAGCGCAGTTGTTTGGTGCATTTGTCATATATGTTAACTAAAGCAGCTTGCATTGAATACCAAAAATCTTTCTTTTTTTAACAAATCTTCGCGTTTATTTCAGCCGAAAGACCATCCAATAATGTCCTCCCTCAACTCTTTAAACACTTTGATTGCGCCCAGCGAATTGCAAAACTTCCAAGGTCGGTTCCACTCTCAGCAAACAACAAATTTGAATGCTGATCATGGTAAAGACCCAACAGTGCTAATAGAGCAGAAAAGAACAGAAGAGAATAACGTCGTGCCGATGCGTCATATTTAGTATGAGTATGATTGGCTATGACACCATTCAAAGATTTAGCATACCGCAATCCGTGGTTTCCTACCGGGATCTGCTGGCTCGGGGAGCTATCTGCACTTCCGCGGGTGATCCCGAGGGGCACACGCATGCCTTGCAAAGGCGCAGCTGGGTCCGAGGGGAAACGCGTGCGAGTCCTGATACTACAACCAGCGCAGTGGCGCAGCGGTTAAGCGACTGCACTGGCAGGTGGCTGTTTCTATCATAGCCATCGGTAGGTATAGGTTTGGTTTGGTTTGGTTTAGGGGGGATTAACGTCCCAAAGCGACTCGGGCTATGAGGGACGCCGAAGTGAAGGGCTCCGGAAATTTCTATCACCTGGAGTTCTTTAACGTGCACAGACATCGCACAGTACACGAGCCTCTATAGAATTTTGCTTCCATCGAGATTCGACCGCCGCGGCTGGTATCGAGCCCGCGTCTTTCGGGCCAGCCGCCGAGCGCCATAACCACTAAGCCACCATGGCGGCGGTAGGGATTGTGCGATACATGTTGTACAATGCCCCCGAGCAACCAACCTCACGCGCAGTTGGCGCGACGCTCCTCCGAACTTACCCGAGTTACAACCCGAAATTACCCGGGTAACGCGGGCAAGCTCGGGTAGTAACTCGGGTTGCTAAGCAACGGCACAAGATCGAAAGAACGCACGTATACGTACAATGACAAGATTCTTGGCCGCTGTTGGTGAGCGTATGACTGCTTTCGTACCAGAAGCAAATATTTGGGTGCTCGCACTACAATAACAGTATACTTGTTCTGCTGCTCACTCACCTGTATGCCACGGGCGTCGAAGCACCACGAACAGTGCCACCCAGCGTATCTCGGCGGGGCACCCGGTATGGTCCACTTTTGGTCCAATGTCCTCGCGACGGAAGGATGTCTGTGCTCAAAGGCGTCCACTCGGCGCACTTGCAGGGAGTTGTTTCTGTAGACCTCACGTAAAAAAGCCACCGTGCACACGCCTCCCACTTCGACAGGTGCCCGGTTCTCCCAGAAGAACCCGTACAGAAACCAGCGCAGACGCATGCCTATCGGCTCACCGAACCCGTCGTGGTATTTCAAGAACAACAAGACCTCACGGCTGGGTATTTCGTCGGCGTCGAGTATCATGAAGAGGTCGTCATCCCGGAGGTTCTTGAGACGGCGCTGACCCTCATGCCAAATGGAAGTTCGGAAGTAGTTTTCGGGCGCCCAGGGGTTCCCGTCTTCGTAGTTGTAGAAGCCTACGGCTATGGGGACAATCTTGTGCGCGTACTCGCTCAAGAAGCCGGCACTCATTTTCGATCGAAGGTGCAGAGGCTTAGTCGAACCGAAGTAAGTGTAGTTCGACTCGACGACGACGTAGTGGTCGACAGCGTCGCCCAGCTCCTTCACCCGAATTTCTAAGAGGTCCAGTTCGTGATTGAACACAAGTCCGTTGATGATAGCACGTGGAGTCGAACGGCGCTTTATTAAGCCTTTTGTATACCAGGCTTTGAAGGCATCCGAGGACCACACGGCATCGGGAACGGAGCACTCGTTGCCGTTCCAACCAATCCTGCAGACGCACGACTGATTTACAGACCCGGACAGCGTTCCATGTGGAAAGCATTGTACTTGTGCAGGGCCAACCTTGGCCACTTCCACGAGCTGATTAGATGGCGTGGTGATTATCCTCGTCGAGTTCGTATTAGTTCCGCTGGAAGCAGACTGACTTCTGGCTGCTGTGGAGTCAGTAGTCATGACTTCAGCACTAGGCGTTCTATCTTTCGTACGCATTGTTCCTTTGGGATGGACGGCGAAGTAGTATATACCGCCAGGAATGAGGCTAAGCGCAGAAAACAAAGCGAAGATCGTGGTGCGTTTTGCAGACATGTCGCCGAGAAGCGGTATAATGAGCACGACTCACGAGGCACCGTCTTCTTTTTGTACATTTACACGATACCGTGCGAATGTGAGCTGCCACCTAATAACAGTTATATACTGCCTTCTAGACAATGGCTCGTGGTTAAGTTATAACACTACGATGCACACTTTGTGAATATCGCAGTGAGAAAATTGAGATGGAACACGCATGGCGGCAGACGTATTGCTTTGTTATTCTTGCTATGAAACGAGCCAATAGTGTCATTTCGCCTCACTGCCACATATTATGTGTCTTGCACAACAAAGAGCAGTTTTTCTTGGTCGTAAAATATGCATAAGTTGAGAGCGGCTTCTTGCTTCTGGACTGTTGCTTGTCATGAAAAACCTGTTTCGGAGAAATGCATACAAAGTGTTTTTTGAGTTTAAAACGAAATTTTTTTCTCTTAAAGCTATTCGCTCGCATCCTACTAGCTCCAAGATACTTTACATTTAACACGAAACTCATTAAACTTTAAACGCTCTTTCCTGCCTCTACTTACAAATTTACAAACAACCTGTACTAGGCTTGTCCCGTGTTTGACAGCGACGTTCTATACTGTACTGACTTCTGAAACACCATGTTCATATTTATATTTTAATCTGGGTAACAGTATTCGCTTCCGTCTACAGTGCTCTCATCGGCGTAAAATGAATATTTTCCTAGTATCACCTCTCTGTCGTGTATTTCCTTAAATACTTTGGGTGCAAATTAAGGGCATTAAAACAAACCGAACGGTAGACATCCAGGCTGAGTGAGACATTCACGAACTCTTGTATAATTTTGTCCACTGCAAACACTACAGTTTCGTCGCATTTATAGCCCCGCGTACGAAGACAAAATCATGGTGTCTTTTTAGAGTGCATTGCCGAGCTGCAGTTATAGATAAAAGTTTTGATGTGACATAATTAAAGCAACATACGTGGGCGAAAACAAAGTAGAAGCAGCAAAGCATGCAGAAATATAAGTTTGAAAATAACAGGCCAATAAAATTTGCGATGCACAGCGGTAAGCCGCGAAGGATTTTTCTGCTCTCACATTTCTCTTCCAGGAAACAATAATTGGCTTCTTGTGATCCAAACTTCTCTGGCATCGTCAGAAGCTTTACAGCTGCTTATTTCAAATCATGACGCATCATATCGCGCTTAAGTGGCAGCGGCTTTAGTTGCCCAGAACTTTTAAAAGCTTTATTATTGCCTTTTTTTAAATGTCGCGTTGCATGAGCGCCATCAAATCTAACATACACAAAAAACAGTTTGGTTTTGAGATGATCCAAACAGTACAATAACTTTTTGGCATCGCATCTACATCATTCACTGCGGAGACCGCTCGAAAACAGTAATTTCTTTTTATTATTCAATCACAAAAGTTATTTAAAAAATAAGCGCTCTTTCTAAATGGAAGAACTGACTGATATAATCAATGCTAATTATTTCAAAACTGAGAAAAGCATATGCACCAACTAAATTTGAAACCACACAGTGCTTCAAATTGATACAAAGCGGGCGAAAGGGCACCGGTGATGTCGATCGCTGTACTGTCGCCTCTATAAAGTAGCTGTCCGCAGCCAGAGCAAGAAAGCACGATCTTCAGCTTCAGGGAACGACTCAGTAGTAGGGCGATCGCCATCTGTCTCCATGCGCAACAAAGCATGTGTCACTACCGTCGGTGTTGCACGCTGACTAAGCAGTGCTCAGCGAAGCCATTATTTTCTGCAAAATGGATGGAACACTGCGCGTCTACCTTCATCTTGGGCACTGTATAGTGTCATTTGTCTGCCAAAATGACCTGGTCAAGGGATTCGTGAGCTATTCTACTCTTCTGTAGACGCTGTTAGTGCGTAAAATGGCGCGAACATCGCGTAATTGGCCACACGGAAAAACTAACGCCTAGAGGCCCAATTTCGTGCCGCCCAGCCTTCAAGTCGCTTCCTGCCAGCGCAAATATAATCCGTGCAAGTTTTCAGCCAGGTTTCTAATACTTTTTGAATGGCGTCTCCCCGAAAGCACTGCATTCTGGCCCGCTTGGAGCGTTGTTTGCGAGCGAAAACAGGCCACACGTGACACGCACGCGGCCGTACCTCGAAACTTGCGCCATCGCGGGCGCAATGAGCGGGCGCAATAAACCCATCGTTGTGCAAGTTCGGCGGCAAAGCCATGTGCGTTTCACACGTGACGGGTTTCGCGTGCAAAAAAAGAAAAAAAACGCTCCAAGCGGGTCAGGCTTAAGTCACTGCTTTGAACGCAGATCATGAAGCTGACGCGGTCGCCATTCTTGGGCTCAAGACTGAAACCATTGCGCGTAAAGTCGCGTCGTTTACCTGAAGGAACCGCACAAATGCGTAAAAACCGCTAAATAAGCGATGCATACGTCTGGCCACCAGGAATGAACCGACACGGATATTAAACGGTGCCCATAAAGTTTTGAAGCTGGCCTCTTATCGAAATTTACAAGAAAAAAGTCTGAGTTTTTGACAAACGCAATCTGATGAAGCCGATATCCTTTCCCGTAGCGGTGGCGCAGCATGTAAGGCACTCTGTCGTTGAGCAGGAAGTTTTGTGGTGGAATCTCGAATGAATGAGATATCGCTGCGTGATCAACAACCTGAAATGCAGCACTCCGCTAGTGCGTCTCTCTGGGCCCACGTGCAACTGCGGAACTTTAAACGACACAGACCGTGCTTTACAACACACTACCGTACCATTCCATACCGTATCGTGCCCCGTCATACTCAGTGTTGTTGCAATTATGTCGTCGTCCTTCACAACGCTCTTCGTTTGCGAGATAATGAACCGTTTTTGGATCCGGCAACACAATAACGAAACAATAGCTTCCCCATCGACGTGCTTTTGTTTCGTGTTCCTTAAAACCTTCAGAGATCAACTCCCGGTCACTGTTATCAATGCAACATGTTTTCATCACGACGGTCCATCTACGCATGCACACCCACTTTTTTTTGGATGGCTGAAAGGTGACCCTGCCGAACGCGGGGCAGAATGCTGTAGTGCCGGGCAGTAACTTCCTCGACATCAGCACTTAACGCCCACAAATTTCTTTTAAAATTTTTTTTGAAGAACTAAGGTTGCGTTGCTGAGCTTAGTAGGGTGGATGGTATAAAGGAAGAGATTCTTCTTTTGTGCGCTCAGACTGAACACGGAATGACAGAGTACTACATCTTTGAACATCTGCTCTAATCACCTTGAAGCACATTTTGCGGAGTAAATGGCTTACGTGATCTCTTGCAGTTTATTACAAACAAGTCTGCTTTTCTACGCTTGTTATGATGCAGTTGTACGGGGGGCGAAGGAAGTAAAATTCGCGATTGCAGCGCCACCTTATCGCGATCTTGCGGTCCATTTGACTGTGCACGGCGCTGGCATATATGAATCTCAAAATTTCAAGGCTATCATTGTTGTTGGCGTCTATGAATGGTGATGTTTCACTCACCTTGAACGAGCGCTACCTACGTTGACTTCAAAAGTGGCATAACACATTACTAGCACTGACCGGCAAAAGCAAAAGAAAAACGTTACGCTGGCCCAGGAAGCAAAAAGAGCCTGCGCAACTGTTCACGCATTCCTGAATAAAATCGAGACGTACTGTTGGCAAGCTAACTGGGAAAACTCAGCAACAATTCACTTTTTGATAATTAGTAGCAGTTTGACGATAAGCATTCCGGGTCCTCTCGGCGTCATAAACGGTATGAATCATAGGAAATGTCAAGGTTGATGGCAGAGCACATAATCCTGCTTCGGTGCATGAGTTTAGACAAGATTCTGACGACGAAGGAAAGCTTAACCAGTCGCAGAAGCCATGAACAATAGTCTGGCACCGCGGATGATGTAGCGACATGACATAGTGCGCACAAAGGTGGTTTGTTATGAAGCGCCGTGAAATGTCAAAATAAATTGGCGAGCGTGAACTCGTACTTGCCTTCCCACCGGCTCAACCAAGCGAAATAATTGTTGTAATGTCAGGCTTCATTTTTGCTAGCCTTCTAGTGATCCCTAAAATTAGAGACGAAATAGTAAAAAAATATTTCTGATATCTGACCAACTATATTGTATTTTTGGCCTTTTTCTGAAAGGCCGCTAAGCTCAGCGATTGCACCACTTATCCAAAGGCAGAGAAGCTGAAGTTGCCTTTTAATAAAACCTGGTACAACGAAAGAAAAACACTCCTGTATTTGCTAAAAGAATTTTTTTTTTCCTCGGGAGCAAATAAAACGTACGCGGTCGCGGAAAAAAAGGAACCGCCTAGTTTTTGATTTTGTAAGTAATCGTTAAAAACCTGCGACGTCATTCTATATTGTTTGTTTATTATGCTTGCAACTGATACAGCGCACAATATCTAATGACACTGAGAACTTCAATGATATAAAAGTAAGAACCACAACGATGGGCTTCTATATCTTTTGGTCTCCTGGAAACTTCATGATGAAATCCAATTCTAAGGAGCAAAATCCGTACTGCACTTTATAGCAAAAAAATGTGCGTGATAATGGGGCTCGTTACGGCATACGCATCAAGAAAAACGGCAGTCATTGAAACCAGCGAAAACATAGAGGACTGTTTCTATTTTTGTGCATCGTTGATTTATTGAAAATAAGTAGTGTAATCATTTTTGCGTGAAAAATAAGTGAAAAAAATTAGAAGAAAAGTTAGTGACGTGCCGGCGTTGGCGTCCAATCCCACGATCCCCGAATATCGGTCGGTAGAGCACCGTACGTACTTGACATGCGGACGTCGTTGATTCAGATCCTGTCGGAGACCGGTAGTTATACTTTCTTCTATTCCTTAACCAATTAGTTTTCACATCAAAACATTACTACCTTGCAAATGTTCCAAAGATCATCAGCAAAAGAGTACGAACCATTTTAATATATTTTTTTGGTTTCAATGACTGTTGTTAGGTTGCTTCATACCTGACCCATACATGCATCTTTCGGCTATCGCAAAGAAAATTCGAAGGTTTCCTAACATTGTATATTTCATCGTTCACGGATACCAAATAATGCAATCCACTTCAGGCAAGCGTTAGCGAGCATGACGCCCTTTAGCCACTCAAGACACTCTGGAAAATTAAGTAAAAAAGGGTCTAAGGAAAGGAAACACTTAAACTTGCCTCTCAAAGCAGCCTCCTATGAATACCCTTGACTCAGCAGCGCTCGCATGGGGGCACTCTCGACGCACAGCACTTTGCACTAAGTAGAGCTGGTGGGCGCGGCTCCGTCACAGCATTGTTTGCACAGTGCGCCGCATTTACTCGCGATAGCCTTCTCCGCATTAAGCACGGAGCGAAAGCTGGCGGCGGAAAAGAAAAGGAATTACGTCACTCGTTGATAAGCCACGCTTCCACGACATTTAGTAGTTATGACGTGGAACAATCCAGCGTAGGCGGGGTTCTCCAGTAAAGGCGCTAACATAATGTACGCACCGTAAAACAACACTCCTTTTCGCATCTGCTCTCTCGTATTTAAAATGAACGTAAAGGTGACACTCAAAGCCCAGACACTGCCTCGACTTTTTAGTCCAAAAAATTGTTTCGCTTCAGTAGCGTATACGCAGGCCTCAAGAAAGCCAACAGGTGTTTGAACGCGAGATAAAAGCGGCTCATTTTCTTTAAGCATGCACAAAGTTTCTCGCGAACAATCGCTATCATTGGAAGCTCATTGTCACCCGTCTCGTCCTGTTCGTTCCTTTCTTACGTCTCCTGTCTTTCATCATCGTCATCAGCATCAGCCTGACTACGCCCACTGCAGGACAAAGGCCTGTCCCGTATCTCTCCAATTAACCATTTCCTGTGCTAGCCGCTTCAACCTTATCACGACAAGCTTCTTAATCTCATCCACACACCTAACCTTCTGCCGCCCCCTGCTACGCTTGGCTTCTCTCGCAATCCATTCTGCTGCCATTAACGACCATGGGTTATCTTGCCTTCGCATTACATGCCCTGCCTAAGCCTATTTCTTCCTCTTGATTTTGACTAGGATGTTATTAACCCGCGGTTGTTCCCTGACCCACTCTCCTCTCTTCCTGTATCTTACCGTCGCACATATAGGTTTCATTTCCATAGCTCGCTGCGTTGCCCTCAATTTAAGTCGAACCCTTCTCGTTAGCCTCCACGTTTGTGCCCCATACGTGAACACCGGTAAGATACAGCTTTCATACTCTTCTCTTTCTAAATGTATTGGTAAACTGCGACTCATGATCTCAAGTTACTTTTCAAATGCGCTCCGTCCTATTCTTATTCGCATAGTTGTTTCGCTCTCACGGTCCAAATCATCGATCGCTACCTGCCTTTAGTAGAAGTATTCCCTTACCACGTCCAGCGCCTCGCTTCCAATCCTAAATCGCTGTTCCCTTCCAAGACTGTTGAACATTACTCTAGTTTACAGAGCGCGCCGCGTTAACTCTGAAGCGATAACATCACAATACCTGAATCACTTTCTGTGAGGCTGAACATGATACTCGTAGCATAGAAGAAATGGATAATAGTGAGGGAGACAGAAACTCCAACGTGACTGCCTCGAGGAACGTACCGCTGACCTGACTGTTCCGGCAATTGCTATTTACAGCCCTGGCTACTTAAAAATAACCCACTAGCTGCAGTTTGCAGAATGCAAAGTTCGACTAAAGCAGAAATTATTGCTAACGTTAGCGCTAGAAAAAGCTGCGAGTTCTCTAGATACGAAATTATGCACGAAGTACCTGGAATGATTAAATAGCATATCCTGCCCTGGCTAATTGCAGCTACATTAAAGCTACTTCAAGAGCAACTGGAAACTGAAATAACATTTTACTTGAGTAAAAAGCAGCCACGCAGCCCTTGAGTAGTGGTCGTCTTTTCTTCGCGGCGCTCTTAACACCGGACCGCTAGTACAGAAGTCTGTGCAGCCACACGCACTGTGTTTCTTCGGCAGAACGGCTCTTCTTCTGTGCGCAGAAAAAATCACACAATGCTCTTTCGCGGCCCTGGCTCCTTCTGTGTCGTTCGTTATTTCTTCGCCATTGCGCTTTCTGGCCGGAACATCTGTGTCATCCGATGTGGCGGCAAAGTGCATGCATTGTTAGGGGCTGCGAGAAATGTCTGTTACAAGACTTATTGAAGGTGAAAACGTGTACTCTTGTGGACATACATAGGCAACTACAAGCACTTGCTTTTCTGACAGTTAAGCGTTTTCGGCAAGTATAACAATGCGGTGTACTAAGAGGTCTATGTAACGATGCTGAAAATGCATATCTTCACTTTGAAGACAAAAAGTATTGTGGGGCAGCCAAAAAGGAATGTAAGCCAATAGGCCCCTGCCTGTGCCACTAAGTATAACAGGCTTATCACTTTCGAGACAGCTGTTTATGATACAGCATGTTTTCAGTTTACTATCCCCGAATATCGAAATAGCTCATATTTTTAGCCGCTAGGAATATGAATGTTAACAGCACTCAGTAGATATGCGATGGCTGATGTATTTAAAGAAACCCCGCACAATAAAAAAAAGGCTGCCACCGTCTGGAAGGCGTTGAAGTAACGAGCGTTAGCTGTTTGGTTTACTAGATGAAGAAAGTGAAGAAGAACGCGCCGCTCGTGTCGAGAAACGGAACTAATACCCAATGAAACGGGGTCGATTGCCACCATGCTCGGCTACGCGTGCACGCACGCCACCTAGAATTCGGCTTGCTGTGCGATATGTAACGCTTCAATTAGTAATTGCATGTACACAATTTTCAACTATTATTTAATTGGGGTTTTATTTCTATACCACAACTCATATGGTTTTATTTGCCTACCAAATTCGGTACTTATCTGCGCCGAGATGGGTGCCCTTTTTTGTCGGGGTATATATATAGTGGAATGAATGCGTACATGTATCCCATGTATCGCGGTTCCGTGACGGGACAGGCTGCTGGTCATCGTAGAGAAGACCCACCAGCCTGCAGCGGAGCGCCCCCCCCCCCCCCCCCCCTACCCCACATGATCGTTGCCCCTGCGCCGCGCCGCCCGCCGGGTGCCCGGGAGCCGCTTTTTGGATCAGTCCCGCTTTTTTCAGGTCCCCCTGCTGCCACGATGCCAACTCTCTGTCCTGCAGCTGGTTCCGAGCCCGGGCACATCCACCCGAAACGCACTGCTTCACGTTCGCGCTGAGAGCGGACGCCACGGCAGACGACAGTCGACGGCGTCGAATTCATCGTCGGCCCGAAAGGGCTGGAAAGCCTCTAACACCAAGGAGGGTGCAAGTTCTGCACCGAAGTGTCCTCGGCCGCGGCGGGACAAGCTTCCAGCGGTGAGAGCGTTCCCCGTGAACGGGACCTCTGTTCTAGTGCCCTGCGTGGTCTTCGTGACGGCATTCCGGATGCCGCCTTTCGTCGGGCACGCGGCGCTGGGCTCTGCACTGAGCGCCTACGAAAAGGTGATCGAGAACGGCCAGCGCCTCGTGAAGCAGGCGGTGCCAGATTTAATGTCCGTACAGGGGCGTCCGCAAGGTTTGCTCTCGCTGCGGTCAGGACGGACAACGCGGGCTGCCGCACGCCGCGTTGTTCCCGATGCGACGTGTTCGGCCATGAAACGGCTGGATGTACCGCGGCGTGCCGAGGCCAACGCTGCCCCGGGGCTCACGTGACGGCCGACTGCGTGCGCCCGCGCTCTTACGCGGCGGCGGCAGCTGCTTCCAGTGGCGCCCAGAGCCGGAGCCACCTGCTGTGCAGCCGCGGGACGCCGCGGAACCCTGTTCCCGCCCTCGCGATGGTGCCACCTGCTGAGACCACCAGGACGACGACACGTGTGCCGCTCCGGCAGAGCACGTTTCAGAATCCCCGGCCGTTACAGAGCCTGCAGCCCCATCGCAGGAGGAGCCGGAGAACATGGCGGATACGGTATCTACCGACAACCATCGGTCCCCGCCAATCTTCCTTTCAAGCTGCTCCGGCAGAACACGTGTCAGAAACCCCGGCCGATACAGAGACTGCAGCCCCATCGCAGGAGGAGCCGGAGAACACGGCGTATACGGTGTCTACCGACACCATGACCATTTCGGTCCCCGCCAATCTTCCTGACGAGCTGCTCCGGCAGAACACGTGTCAGAAACCCCGGCCGATACAGAGACTGCAGCCCCATCGCAGGAGGAGCCGGAGAACACGGCGGATACGGTGTCTACCGACACCATGACCCTTTCGGTCCCCGCCAATCTTCCTGACGAGCTGCTCCTGCAGAACACGTGTCAGAAACCCCGGCCGATACAGAGACTGCAGCCCCATCGCAGGAGGAGCCGGAGAACACGGCGTATACGGTGTCTACCGACACCATGACCATTTCGGTCCCCGCCAATCTTCCTGACGAGCTGCTCCGGCAGAACACGTGTCAGAAACCCCGGCCGATACAGAGACTGCAGCCCCATCGCAGGAGGAGCCGGAGAACACGGCGGATACGGTGTCTACCGACACCATGACCCTTTCGGTCCCCGCCAATCTTCCTGACGAGCTGCTCCTGCAGAACACGTGTCAGAAACCCCGGCCGATACAGAGACTGCAGCCCCATCGCAGGAGGAGCCGGAGAACACGGCGTATACGGTGTCTACCGACACCATGACCATTTCGGTCCCCGCCAATCTTCCTGACGAGCTGCTCCGGCAGAACACGTGTCAGAAACCCCGGCCGATACAGAGACTGCAGCCCCATCGCAGGAGGAGCCGGAGAACACGGCGGATACGGTGTCTACCGACACCATGACCCTTTCGGTCCCCGCCAATCTTCCTTTCAAGCTGCTCCGGCAGAACACGTGTCAGAAACCCCGGCCGATACAGAGACTGCAGCCCCATCGCAGGAGGAGCCGGAGAACACGGCGGATACGGTGTCTACCGACACCATGACCATTTCGGTCCCCGCCAATCTTCCTGACGAGCTGCTCCGGCAGAACACGTGTCAGAAACCCCGGCCGATACAGAGACTGCAGCCCCATCGCAGGAGGTGCCGGAGAACACGGCGGATACGGTGTCTACCGACACCATGACCCTTTCGGTCCCCGCCAATCTTCCTGACGAGCTGCTCCTGCAGAACACGTGTCAGAAACCCCGGCCGATACAGAGACTGCAGCCCCATCGCAGGAGGAGCCGGAGAACACGGCGGATACGGTGTCTACCGACACCATGACCCTTTCGGTCCCCGCCAATCTTCCTGACGAGCTGCTCCGGCAGAACACGTGTCAGAAACCCCGGCCGATACAGAGACTGCAGCCCCATCGCAGGAGGAGCCGGAGAACACGGCGTATACGGTGTCTACCGACACCATGACCATTTCGGTCCCCGCCAATCTTCCTGACGAGCTGCTCCGGCAGAACAAGTGTCAAAAACCCCGGCCGATACAGAGACTGCAGCCCCATCGCAGGAGGAGCCGGAGAACACGGCGGATACGGTGTCTACCGACACCATGACCCTTTCGGTCCCTGCCAATCTGCCTGACGAGCTGCTCCGGCAGAGCACGTGTCAGAAACCCCGGCCGATACAGAGCCTGCAGCCCCATCGCAGGAGGAGCCGGAGAACACGGCGGATACGGTGTCTACCGACACCATGACCCTTTCGGTCTCCGCCAATCTTCCTGACGAGCTGCTCCGGCAGAGCACGTGTCAGAAACCCCGGCCTATACAGAGCCGGCAGTGCCATCGCAGGAGGTGCCGGAGAACACTGCGGATATGGTGTCTACCGACACCATGACCCTTTCGGTCCCCGCCAATCTTCCTGACGAGCTGCTCCCGCAGAGCACGTGTCAGAAACCCCGGCCGATACAGAGCCGGCAGTCCCATCGCAGTAGGAGCCGGAGAACACGGCGTATACGGTGTCTACCGACACCATGACCATTTCGGTCCCCGCCAATCTTCCTGACGAGCTGCTCCGGCAGAACACGTGTCAAAAACCCCGGCCGATACAGAGACTGCAGCCCCATCGCAGGAGGAGCCGGAGAACACGGCGGATACGGTGTCTACCGACACCATGACCCTTTCGGTCCCTGCCAATCTGCCTGACGAGCTGCTCCGGCAGAGCACGTGTCAGAAACCCCGGCCGATACAGAGCCTGCAGCCCCATCGCAGGAGGAGCCGGAGAACACGGCGGATACGGTGTCTACCGACACCATGACCCTTTCGGTCTCCGCCAATCTTCCTGACGAGCTGCTCCGGCAGAGCACGTGTCAGAAACCCCGGCCTATACAGAGCCGGCAGTCCCATCGCAGGAGGTGCCGGAGAACACGGCGGATACGGTGTCTACCGACACCATGACCCTTTCGGTCCCCGCCAATCTTCCTGACGAGCTGCTCCTGCAGAACACGTGTCAGAAACCCCGGCCGATACAGAGACTGCAGCCCCATCGCAGGAGGAGCCGGAGAACACGGCGGATACGGTGTCTACCGACACCATGACCCTTTCGGTCCCCGCCAATCTTCCTGACGAGCTGCTCCTGCAGAACACGTGTCAGAAACCCCGGCCGATACAGAGACTGCAGCCCCATCGCAGGAGGAGCCGGAGAACACGGCGTATACGGTGTCTACCGACACCATGACCATTTCGGTCCCCGCCAATCTTCCTGACGAGCTGCTCCGGCAGAACACGTGTCAAAAACCCCGGCCGATACAGAGACTGCAGCCCCATCGCAGGAGGAGCCGGAGAACACGGCGGATACGGTGTCTACCGACACCATGACCCTTTCGGTCCCTGCCAATCTGCCTGACGAGCTGCTCCGGCAGAGCACGTGTCAGAAACCCCGGCCGATACAGAGCCTGCAGCCCCATCGCAGGAGGAGCCGGAGAACACGGCGGATACGGTGTCTACCGACACCATGACCCTTTCGGTCTCCGCCAATCTTCCTGACGAGCTGCTCCGGCAGAGCACGTGTCAGAAACCCCGGCCTATACAGAGCCGGCAGTCCCATCGCAGGAGGTGCCGGAGAACACTGCGGATATGGTGTCTACCGACACCATGACCCTTTCGGTCCCCGCCAATCTTCCTGACGAGCTGCTCCCGCAGAGCACGTGTCAGAAACCCCGGCCGATACAGAGCCGGCAGTCCCATCGCAGTAGGAGCCGGAGAACACGGCGGATATGGTGTCTACCGACACCATGACCTTTTCGGTCCCCGCCAATCTTCCCGACGAGCTGCTCCGGCAGAGCACGTGTCAGAAACCCCGGCCGATACAGAGCCTGCAGCCCCATCGCAGGTGGAGCCGGAGAACACGGTGGATACGGTGTGGACTGACACCATGACCCTTTCGGTCCCCGCCAATTTGCCTGACGAGCTCGTCGGACTCGTCCTCCTCTGGTGACAGCGACTCTCCACGATCGGCGGACGAGAGCGGCGGAGCGCCTTCTCGGGGCGGGCGCGACGCTCCGCTTTACCGGGGACGTCCCCTGCAAAGAGCCCGGACCGACCGACCTGCTGAGCGCCGCCGGCCCGTTCCGACGTCCACGGCGCCGACCACCACCGGAGGCGGAGGACGGGAACGTGCAGGACTCTGCCGACTCCAGCCTGACCACGACACCACCTGTCGACCACGCCTTCCGAGGTGCGGTAAGAGATGTCACCAACCCAGTACCCGCCGTATAGAACCCATGGACTCGGGCAGAGTTTCGGGGAAGCACGCCTTGTCGCAGTCAGCGGGCTCAGACGGCTCAGCTGATCCGTCCCCTCCCAAGAAGCTAGTGCGCGCGAGCGATCCCGCTAATGGCGGGGCCCTTCGAACTTGTCGGCAGAATGTCGGCGCCCTGTTTGTCATCATGGCTGCGGTGCATCCCCTTTCCCTGAACTTCCAGGTATTTCGGCCACTGGATACGCAGATAGAGGCGGTGCACTTCGCGCAGAGCGTCGACATTCGCTTCCTGCAGGGATGCAATTTGCGTTCCACGCGGGATGTAAGCAACGTTTAGAATCGCTTCCTCGTACCCGTTTTCTTTTCACTCACCGACTCAGTGTCATGCGGTGTCGGTGTGGTATTCATCCACAGCCACCTGCGCTCTGTCGCTCATTGTACGTACGGCGTCGACGGTCGCACGTCGGCCGTCGACTTCTCCCTTAAAGCAGGCGAGTTAGAGCATTGACGGTGTACGCGCCGGACAACGAAGCGATTCTTCAGCATTTTTCAATCGTCTCGATTGTTTCATGCTGGACTCGTAGCCCAATTTCCTAGTGGGTTGCTTCAATTGTGTTCTGACCCCACGCGCAATGTATCCGGGATCGGTCAGGGTCGCCCTTATGCCGGCGCACGATTCCTGCGGGACCTATGTACGCAATTTCGTTTGTTAGACGCATGAGTGTCCCTGCATGGTGACAACGTCGGTGCCACGTGGGCGATAGAGAGGTCGGCCAGTAGGCTCGACAAGTTTTTGTTCCCGCCCGTACTCGCGAAATTCGTGACTTCCTGCCAAGTACTCGCGTTTCTCGCGGCCACTGCACGCATCTGCAACCATCGACCGCTGCCAGTAGTGCTGGATTTCGGCGGGTGCGCCCCACGAGTAGACGCGTGACGAATGGACGCCAGCCTACCGACAGATTGGTCGACCGTCGCTTCATTGCAGCGTGCGCTGTGGGCTCCGGGCGCGGGCGATGACGCACCAGTACCGTGGGATGAGAGGAAGGGCGGGTGGCATGCCATCGTCATCGCGGAAGGCCGCTTGCGAACAGCACACATCACCCGTGAACTCAACGAGGCCCTGGCTCGCATTCACGTAGTTAATTAAGAGATGCGCGCCGCTGACGTTTGCGATGCGCGACTACCTCAAGCTATTGAAAGCGCGCTACCAGACGCTTTTGCGGCAGTCGTCGCGCGCGGCGAGCCGGGTCCTCTTACAGGGCAGGCCCGTAGCTGATCCCTTGGTTTTGTGGCAGGTTCGCAGGGGTGCCCTCGAGGAGGACGCGTCCACATTCACTGAGGAAGTCGGGCTGGTCAACGGGGCCAGGAGCAGCAGTGTCACGGACATACGCGACGTGCTCGCACGCCACGTGTCCCAGCTGTTCGCTTCAAGTGTCGAGCGGGCGACCGACCGGCTTCGAGATTTCTGTCAGGGCCTCCCCGTAGTATCCGACGTGCTCTCGCAGCAGCTCTGCGCGCCGGCGACCCGAGATGAGCTCTGCGTCACAGTAACCAAAATGAACGCTGCCTCGGCCTCTGGACCTGACGGTATCCCCGTCAGTTTCTACGCCAGGCTCTACGATGTCTTAAAGGGTCCCCTGCTCGACATGGTAAACAGCTTTCTGACGGACGGAGTCAGGCCAGAATTTTTTGGGGAGGGCAGAATTGTGCTTATTCTGAAGCCAGGCGGGTGCCATTCCGACCCGCAGGCATGACGCCCAATCACTCTGCCCTACGCAGACTACAAGATCGTGGCGTCATTGCTGGCGAACAAGTTGAGCGCGATTCTGCCCTCGCTGGTCATCCCTGCGCAAACGAGTAGCAAGCCGTGCCGTTCGGTGCTTTCCGCTCTCGCACTTACTCATGACTTGTTCACGTTTACCTCGAGAGTGGGGATCCCGGGCTGCTTTGTCTCGCTGGATCAGTCTAAGGCTTTTGACCGTAGCGAGCACCGGTACCTACTGGGTGCCCTAGAGGCCTTTGGCTTTCCCTCGGCCTTCGTTGCAAGAGTCGGCCTTCTTTGCTCGGGGCTTACGGCCCGCCTGACAGTTAACGGAGCGATCAATGCCCTTTTTTGTGTATCCCGATACGTTAGGCAGGGCTGCCCCCTTGCCCCTTGTCGCCTACAATGTTTGTTTTATGCCTAAACCCGCTGCTGCGTCGTATCGCCCAGAGCCCGTCCGAGCGCGGGTTTCCACTGCCTGGCCAAGGCCAGGTTAAGGTTTCGGCGTACGCCGACGTACCCGCCGCGGTGGCTCAGTGGTTAGGGCGCTCGACTACTGATCCGGAGTACCCGGGTTCGAACCCGACCGCGGCGGCTGCGTTTTTATGGAGGAAAAACGCTAAGGCGCGCGTGTGCTGTGCGATGTCAGTGCACGTTAAATATCCCCAGGTGGCCGAAATTATTCCGGAGCCCTCCACTACGGCACCTCTTCTTCTTTTCTTTCACTCCCTCCTTTATCCCTTCCCTTACGGCGCGGTTCAGGTGTCCAAAGATATATGAGACAGATACGGCGCCATTTCCTTTCCCCAAAAACCAATTATTATTATTATTATTAAGTACGCCGACGATGTGTTCCTCTTTCTGCGTGACGAAGACAGTTACGTAGCGTTCTTGCGGCTTTTCGAAGTGTACAGCGAGCTGTTTGGTGCCATGTTAAACAGGGGCGAGTGCAAGACGCTCCGCTTTGGCACTTTCATGTCAGATCTGTTCGGCGACGTCGAGTGTGTTTCGGCCGGGAAAGTACTCGGTGTTTTTATGCGTTGTATATTGCAATCACTCAGTTCAGCCCTTGGGCGCGGCCGGGCAGCCACCAAACCACGTGACGTGACGTCACGACAGCCGGAGGAAAAGCTGTGCCCCAACTGGCTCGGTCGCGCGCGGCCGCAGCCACCACCTGACTCCCGCTCCTCCCGCTAGGGGCGCTGCACTATGATTGACGTCACGGCATATGTATAAAAGAGCTGCGCTCCTTCGCCGGGACAGTCTTATACCCCTGTCACACGGGCATTTCGAGGGCCCTCGAACCGATAGTCTATCGAATCAAAGGCGATCGAGCGCTACTACACGGGCAGTTTCAATGGCGATCGAGTCAATAGCCTATCGAGTCAACGGAGCAGCACGGAACTCCACCGAGATATGCAACGCATTCTTGGCTTAACCAAGCTAAGCCTGGCCATTTTTTTGTTCTTGTCCTCAGGAGATGTGGCTCGCGAGACATGGACGCAGAGACGCGCTTGGCAGTGGCGGCACATTTTCGTTTGTCGCTACGGGAGTGCGCGTTTAGTGTGCAGTCAAGTGTATGCTCTTCGCTGTTTTATGTTGCTCGCGTGGCCAGCCCGCCGCGTGCTTTCGCACGTCGTCTGGCCACTCTTTGTGGGTCTTTCTTTTGACTTGGGAAAGCGGAGTTTGTTTCCCGTGCCCTACTCCGTTTTCCAAGTCGCATGGGTGGGTTCAGCTTACCGGACTTGCGTGTTATGTGTAGTATTTTCGCCCTTAGGGGAGTCCGCAACTTCGTTGGGGCCCCCACCATCCGGGGAGGGGTCTGCTTGCTTACCTCCTTCTGTGCGCTTTTCTGGCCCCACAGCCGAGCGCCAGCCGAAGTTTTTCCGGTATGTCTGTCAGACGTTCAGGTCCCTTGCCGCTACCTTGCCCGGGGTGAACGTGTTTGACACGCCAGCCTCCCGCGTATGCGAGCTCCAAGCAATAGAGGAGGCTACAGATGAACAACTCGAGCGGAGCAGGCGGGTGCTGTGGCGGGACTCGACGTCGTCGGCCCTTCCACCCGACATCCGCGACTTCAGCTGGCAGCGAGGCTGGCTGGTTTTGCCCACTGGGGACCGCATAGCGGCGTGGGGGTCGCACCCTCTGCCAGATGTCCGCAATGTGGCCTAGTCGAAACCGAAGTGCATGCCATTTTCGATTGTGTTTTCTCTGGAACATTCTGAAAATTTTTGTCACGTATGTTTTTCACCAGATTAGATGCTCATACTAGGCCGCGTAAGACATTCACGCGGTTGTTTCTCTGCGTCGGAGGTTTTGTTTTGTGGCGTGAATGAGGCGTCGTGTCACTACAGCGACGGCCACAAAGGGCAATGTTCCCACTCCTTCAGCGCACGCGTGCGCGCCTATTTGAGCAGGCCTGCCTCCACCTTGTCTCCTTGGAAGAAGAGTTTCTGCTGAGATGGAGCACCCACTTCATCACGGTCAGAAACGGCTGTGTGTCCGTGCGGCTGCTACAATGCTAGTGATGTGGTTGTGCGCGGAGCACGTGTGTTGCATGCGTGCTTCCCCGGCGTTTCGTGCAGACTTTGGAACACCAGTGGCTCTGGCGGACTCCCGCGTGCTGTGTCTTTCATAGGTTTTTCTTGGCGACAGAAGTCGCATTATTGTGCTTAGTTCTAATGAGGGACGACAGTCCCTGGTTTGTTTTTCGCCTAATAAACTTCCCTTCAAATTCGTTATAGAATATTTTGGGGAGTGAGGGAGAAAAGAATGGGAGGACACAACCAATTTTAATGGCCGCCGTCTTGGATTCGAGAAACCGTAACTATGGCGCCATTTCGTCTCCTGACGTCAAACTCACATAGTTCCACCTCTATCCACCATATTGGACCGTGACGGCATCATTGGCACTCGGCAGGTGGTTGCTTCTACAATGCTATTGTAGATGGCGCTACAAGTTTCAATGCGAGATGTCGTGTTTTCCAGTTGCTGCCACTGATGGCGCTGTGATCTCAGGGTGGTAGCAGACCACACGAAATCTCGAAACGTGGTGAGGAAGAGCTAACGCTCTTAAAATTGCGGTCCAGTCCGTACCGCTCCTGGGTTATCTCAATTGAAGAATGCATGTATATTGCAAACAAATTTTCATGCAGCGGTTTCGTACAGCTTGCCTTTGGCGCAGTCGCCCAGGACGGCTATCAACTGATCATCAACTTCATGCGAAAAGTCATCAACCAGTAAAGCTTCCTTCGGCGCCATGTGTCCAAGGACGTCGCGACGGTGCGGCTGCATTCTATGCCTGAGACGCGACTCTTTTCACAGGTGCTACAAAAAGCCAAAATGACGCGCAAACAACAGAGAACACCACAGGAGTGGTGCTGGATTAGCAACTGAAGATTTTTCTGAAAACGGGCCACCACGTAACAGCCACGCATGCGCCAAGGCATTACAGCACTGAGGCTGGTAGTAATAACGCCAACCTTTGAAGCATGCCCGATTCGCTCTCGGCCTCTCGCTCACCTCACACCGAGACTGCTTGCTCCTCCCCACTGGCTGACCACGGCCACATGAGGCAAACCGCTGAGCCTTCGATTTAGTGCGAAAGCGTATACTTCACAATGTCAAACCGGCTCAACGGTTTGCGTGACGCTTGACCTTGAGGGTGAAACTGGGCAAACCCCAAATAAATAAAGTAAATATGGCCTCGACTGGGACTCTATGTCGAGGCGGCGCGAACAGATCAGCTTCGCTGGTCACTGCACAAGAGCACTATGCTATCGCCGCAACCGATCACGCCTCGTGTTAAACTGCAACACACTATCGCGCTGTGCATTGCACATAGTATTCTTCAACTAATACTACTATCAAAACAAATATTCGCGCTCTGAGCTATGTGGCGTAAGTGAGAGAGATGTGCGCTGCATGCATTGGCGTGGACAACGTTGCGGCTGAAACACGGCCCTAGAGCAGTACGCATTAGCAACATTGCTGCTGAAACGCGGCACTCGAACATAGCAATGCTAAACCGGAAACCAGGTTTCTTTTGTTTGTTTCGTTATTTGTCTCCAAGCAAAGCGCGTTAAGGGGCGTGCTTGACGCCATCTTTCATATAGGAGCGAAGCACGACAGCTGTGTCTGTGATGTTTCAGGTGTTTTACGCTGTGGTCATGCTCTTTGTTACCACCCTCGGCTTGAAGCTTTGGATTGCTGAAAAGAGTGCTGCGTTTGGACGCCGGAGCAGGTTTAGGTAAAGGGAAAAAGTATTTCCGCATGCCTTTAGGCGAACGAAGTGCGCGACGCAAGGTGTGTCTGCCGGATAGAGGAGAGTTGTGAACAAAAAACAGGAGGGCTGACACTGAAGAGTAAAGTTTAGACTTAGAGAACTACAGCCCAAGATCGAGCACTTGATACATAACCATGTTAAATAGAATAAAACCTGTATAAAAGAGTGGAAGGGCATTTTATTAGTTATGGTCGTATTGACTATAGCTCGATCGGCTTAAACACGTGAAATGCTATCGCTCAGTGTTCGCGAGGCATGAATCGCGTAAAACCACGAATCACATAATTTATTCACGTGAGCGAAGGTACAAAAACACTAGACAGTGTTTACCGGTCCACGCAAAGGATATAAGTAGACATTTTTATATGACAATGCAATCCATTTGTACGTAAAGGCGAAGTCATATTGAACAACTCTACTATACTGATTCGGCACATTTCATGGCTGATACTAGATAACGTACGATGGATCATAAAAGACAGCTGGACACGTGATTTAGATATAAATTAACGTACAGTTGTACTTTCAACTGAACACCTTACACGGCATCACTTTTAATGTTTTCATACGTAGCTTGAGAGAAAAGAAATTTAATCTTCGAGGCTTCGGTGATGCTTTGTGATCTGCGGTCCTGGTATAAACATCTCCTGGAAACCCACTGAATCTCCTGTATTTCCGTGAAAAGAATAAGCATTCAATTCAACTGAATTTTATGTGTAATTGAGCTAAATAAAATCACCAACCCGATAACAAAAAAATAAAACTTTCTAGTAATGTTCAGAGTATTTCTTTGCATGCTTTTAGCTCTGCGCTAGCAGCAATATTCCCTTTCAATCTCCAATCTGCCACGTAAGCACATAAATATTTAATATGCCATAGAAAACAGTTCGTAATGCAAGAAATAGCCTGAAAGAATGCTAATAAAAACAACATTGCCACGTAGGTCACATTCACACATCATTTTGGTCCACCATGCATTGTGGGTGACTATTTCCATAGGCCATCATAGCGTACGAACAGTGACAAATCTAGGGTATCATGAGATAGCGAAACCGATCCAAATTCGCCCTGACGTAGGGCGGAGCAGCTTCGTAAGCGTTGCAATTCTTGAGCGGGGAGCTGCCGTCGAAGTAGCGTCCAGTCTTCCTCAGGGAGTCGATGTAGGCCAGGTCCGTTTTTTCTGCGTAGTCACCCCACCGTACGCCGTCGTCCTTCTGCGCGGCCGTGAGCTTAACCTGCAGGTTTGTCAGGTGCACACTTCTTAGGATTGATTCAGCGTTATACCGAAACCTGTTACTACTGTGGAGGCACGATCGCCAAAAGAAAATGATAAAAGCCGTAGTTTAAAACCTTTGCTCTGCCTGACAGTGAATGCCATACTTCTGACGGTTACACGGGCTAAGCGAATGAAGGAGGTGGTGGCCGGAGGCCGACTGTCAGTGCTTAGGAAATAATTGCGCAGGATGGCCATTACCATAAATAATTCTGCGCCATTAAATTCCTTGGGATGCTGGATGTGAGCAAATTTCACGGGAAAATTGTGCGCCTTGAATTCAGTAGCATTTACAGACATCGCAAAACGACATCTTAATTAAAAATGCGGAACATGCTTGAATCTTCGACTAAAATAAAGATAAATGGGTAATATAACCCCATGAAGATTGCTGGAAAATTAACGAATAAAAGTGTGGCAGCTACTTTCTAGTGGGTCGAGATGTAGGTAAACTTTATTTCGGTCGCATGCACGTAAAAATTACGTCACAGTTAAGTGGAATGCCCCCCCTCAGAATAAAGTGCTTTGCCGCTGACCTGCAATACGAACCGCATACTCTGAATATTGAACACTTCCAGTTTTACATTTAGACGGCAACATGCAGAGGCCCCAGATTTTTAAATCCCTCAGGCACCTTTGGAGCTCGGAACAGTTTTCCTTCTAGGCTTGGCCATACTTTAATTTTTGCCTGTAAATCCGCGGTTGGTTAGCTTTTGTCTGTTTAATTGTACAAGACAGCGCAACAACACCTAGCGTATACTCCTAGTGCGCAATGTGGAGAGTGCCATCTTTAATTTTTTGAAAGAGGTCCACCGCAGAGCAAGCTGAAAGGTGAAAGCTCTACTTCATTTCTGACATCACAGAAATGGGCTAATAAAACTCTTCCGACTGAATGCGAGAAAAAGTTGCAGAATGTAAAAGAGATCGACGTTTCGTAAAACAGCCGAGGAAAGACATCAGAACTGTGATGCGGGCCGTTCAAACTTGCTTTCCCGAATCTTTTGGAGGTAAATGATATTTGTAAGCAACTTTCATATCTGAGCAGAGCAAACGTACGGGGACGTGAACAGCAAAACAACACGTACAGCCGCCGTCTTTCAGCTGAGCTTTTTGGAACAATGGAACACGCAGAAGGAAAACCGATCAAAGAAAAAAAGAACGAGAAAAACAGAAAAAACAGACAGCCAGCGTAGGTGACGTGTGGCCTGGCAAGAGAAGTCGAGCTTTGCAAAATCTGCGCTCGTTTTCTTACACAGGAAATCATAATTCTTTGCTATCTGCGAAGCTTCCGGTCTTTAACGGGCGCGCTGACCCATGTGTTTTATGAGAATGTGCGTGTCAGCGGAATCGGGGCAACAACCATAGCAGCGAGAGTGAACTGATAAATGTGCGCGTGGCGAACATTTTCAAAAATTTAGCCGCCTTCAAACGAACATTGCCGACCTGATAAACGACTCCCATACCCCACTGAGGAAAACAGGCGGTGTGCTTAACCTGACACACGTTGCTCCGTCGACCACCACCGCTCTCTGCTCTTTGTATGGCCCCACATTCGCTACCCCGCTTATTAATGGAAGAAACAAATTGGCAGTAGCTTAACTTGGCTAACCCTGGATTCAGTGAAAATTAAGGCGCTTGCTAAGCGTCTGAGGCTCGTCCGTGGCAGCTCCGCTACACGTTCGCGACAGCCGTTCTATGTATACCCACACTACCACGTGGCTATGACGTGGTATCACATGGTCTTACGACACCCCCATCGGATGTCATCACGTGGCTTCACATCACCCATCGGATGTTCTTAAGGCCAAAGGTCAACCAAAATACCACCCAATGTCAAAGGTCAGAGGCCAGAAGTCAACCAAAGGTCATATGTCAAGAATTTGACAGCATAATTGTACAACATATGGCCATACAAGACTATCATTAGTTGGGGTGAAGGTCGTTCAAGGTCTTTGTGCTGTCTACCCGATGACTGCCTTACCTAGCGTAGTGAAGCCTTTCGCTTCAAAACGCTGGCCCCGTAGCCTCGACCGACCTTCTTGAAAAACTGTGATGTCATCTACAAAAATCGGGCGCTACAACATTTTTGCTCTTATCTAACGTGGTGTCTTGGTGTGTTTTTGTGTGCCTAAATGAATTATATATATTTATAAAGTAAGCGTTCAGAGGCGCTTGCAAGGGTTCCAAAAGAAGCGAACGGACCATAGTCGGCAAGCACACCAAATCTGCATGGAAACTGGCGAGAACTGAGTGCGTACATAGGTTTTGGAGAGCGCAGAATGCAAATGTGACATTTAAAACCATTTTGTGGAGATCTTTGAGTCAGCAAAATTTAATTTTGCTGAACTAGGGACTTGTTTTTTGGTGAGGTTGAAGCATAAAATTCGGGCCGCGACTTCTCTCTTTTTAAATGATTTGACAACGCTGAACACAGAGAAAATGCACTCCTCCTCCTCAACAAACCTCAACAAGTATTCAAGAACATAGCAGAACACGTAAGCCGCAAAGACCCAAAACAAGGTCGCGATCAGTTGAGGACAAGGTAATGCTACTAAGAATAAAGGCGCCACCCTTGAACAAAGCAAAACTCAAGGTTTTAGTACCTGCACGTTGCCTCCCCTCGCCACAGACCTGAATTCAATGTAAACCGACAAGTTTTACACAGAAAATTAAGCAGAAATTCCAGTCATCCCTGAAACTGCGTTCATCATCGTCCAGAATTATTGTCTCCCTCACAAATCTGAACAGCAGCTCGTTCGCAAGAGAACAGAACAAAAACTTACATATATATTTACTCATATTCTTGTAGCGAGCATTTGCTGCTCCGAGCGCCAAAATAAGTAAGGAAAGAAACGTTAACGCACATGGGTTTGCCATGCTACCAAGGATGGTTGCCGTGCATTGGAACTCCGTAACCTAACAGCATAGCCTACGGATACAGTTCAGCATAGTTATGGGTATTTATGCGTAAATATGTATAGTTGTGCAACTAAAAATTATCATACCCCTGTTTCATAAGACGAGATGTAAAAATGGCAGTGGCTTAGCTTGGTTAATCCTGGAATTCAGCGAAAAGCAAGCACGCTTGCTGAGGGTCTGAGGTTCGTCCATGCCAGCTCCGCTTACGCGCTCGCGACAGCCGTTCTATATATACCCACACGACCACGTGGCTACGACGTGGTGCCACATGATCTTACGACACCCCCATCGGATGTTATCACGTGACTTTACATCACCCCACTGGATGTTATTAAGGTCAAAGGTCAACCCAAAGGTCACCCAATGTCAAAGGTCAGAGGTCAACTAGAAGTCATGTGTCAAGGGTTTGCCACCATAACTGTACCACATATGGCCATACACGGGTAACGTGGTGGGGCTGAAGGTCGTTCAAGGTCATTATCCGGTCTACGCGATCAGTCCTTTACCTAGCGTAGTGAAGGTCTTCGCTTCAAAAACAAAAACTGAAAGAAAGGTTCGGGCCATTAACAAAATAATCTGCGGGCTGAACTCCAGGGCACGGATAGCCTTTTCTGGACTACGAAGATAAGGCTACGCAGGATTCTGAGCCGTCGGCCGAGAGACGATGATGCTGTACAAGAGTAAAACTGTCCATCCTTTGCGCAATGGCTTATATAGTAGAACTGCGTACCTCGCGGTTCTCGGTCTCCAGGATGCCTCATTAATGATCGACACGTGCGGCCAAACATGGCTGTATTTTCTATTTCTGTTTACGTTTTGTTTTGTTTTCTACTCGAGAAGTAAGTGAAGAAAAATGGGGAACGAAGAGAAAAAAAAAAAAACTAAGCACCTCTGAAAGTTATGTGTCAGCCTTGGCTTGCTCCCAGATTTCTGTGTTTCGCTGCTACCGCTCGCGTATATTCGCTAAACAGAAAAAAAAAGAACAGAAAACGTGGTCTGTGCCGGATCCGCGCCCGATTAGCAGGGACCAAATGGGTGCTCTTATTACTTACAGGTCTTACGGCAAGGACGGCAATCCGATGTAATGCCTTTGGAACGGGAACTAATGAAGGTGCATTATGTCTCGTGCGCATGGCCACAGCGTGAAGGAGGGATCACTGAATGTTTCTAGTTCCCAAGCCCTGTCCCCATTTCTTATGTAAACAGCGTCTAAGTAATTTTCTTTATTCTTTTTCTTAGGCAACGGGAGTGGATCTTCTTGAGATCACTCATTTTCCTTCGCAACAAGCTGGAAACGTGACCCACAGCTGCCGCCTATTGTTAGCGACCTCCGACGAATTTAAGCGCTTTAGCCATGGCTACCCAGTCTACACCTACGGTGTGCAGATGTCGCATAGCGGCATAAAAACGGCTCTTGGTTTCTTCATACTTTACACCATATTGGAAAAATTCGCTTCAGTCAGTCAGAGGGGAGAAGCAGGTGTTGCTTGCAACAGTGTTTCACTATGCGGACAGACCAGGTGTTTGGTTTGGTTTGGTCTATGGGGTTTAACGTCCCAAAGCGACTCAGACTCCGAGGGACGCCGTAGTGTAGGACCTCGGAAGTTTCGACCACCTGGGGTTCTCTAACATGCACTGACATTGCTTAGTAAACGGGCCTCTAGAGTTTCGCCTCCACCGAAATTCGACCGTCACTGCCAGAATCGAACCCGCCTCTTTAGGGCCAGCAGCCGAGCGCTATAACCACTGAGCCACCGCGGCGGCTAGAAAAGGGTGTTTGACTTGATTAAATAAATAATTGCATACTCTAGACAACAGTTCAGAAATCGTCGGTTTACCGCTAACTACGAGCGTAATGTACTGCAACCATAGGCAAAGCATTGTTAAGCAATAAACCAGGGGCATCCTCAGCTCATAGATTCTCCTTACCCTGCCCCCCCCCCCCCCCTGCCAACCTTTTTTTTTTAGTACGAGGACGTGCGACTAATCGCGGACTCACAATATTAAAGCAGCCTTCAAGTGCACGCAGTAAGCCTTCTTTACCTGTATGCCGCGAGCGTCAAAGCACCACGAGCAGTGCCACCCGGCGTAGTGCGGCCACGTTCCTTCTATGACCCACGGTAGCTGGAACGTCCCCGTGTGAGGCAGCATCCTGGGAGAGTACGTATCCATTCGACGAAGGCGCGCCAAGTCGTTTTTGTACAGTTTGCGCAGGAAGGCCACCGTGCACACAGCTCCAACTTCCGTCTTCTTATCCATCTCCCAGAAGAAGCCGTACAAGAACGAGCGCATGCGCAGTGCGATCGGCTCACCGTAACCGTCGTGATGCTTCAGGAAGAGCAAGACGTCACGACTGGGCACCTCGTCGGCGTCGGCTAGCATCACGAGGTCGTCATCTCGTACGTTTTTGAGCCGACGCTCACCTTCTAGCCACAGGGTTGTGCGCAAGTAGTTCTCCGGCGCCCAGGGGTCATTGTGGTCGAAATTCCGGTCGCCCACGACAACAGGGATGATCTTGCTGGCGTTGTCGCGAAGAAATCCGGCGGTCAGTTTGGATTGGAAGTGCGCCGGCTTCGCCTCACCGAAAAAGGTGAAGTTGGACTCGCACACGATGTAGTAATCCACAGCGTCCCCAACCTCTCTCACGCGTATCTCGAAGAGGTCGATCTCGTGGTTGATCACGACGCCGCTGAAAATACTGCGCGGCCTGGAGCGACGTGTTATGAGACCCTGAGAGTACCATACCTGAAAGTTCTTGGTCGACCACAGGGCTTCGGGAACTGAGCAGTCGGCACCATGCCAGCCTTTGCGGCAAACGCACATCTTCTGCTGTAGTTGAGGAACGGTTCCTTCAAGAAAGCAGTCGACGCGCTTCCAAGCAGTCTCGGCAGTGACCGTTACCACTCTCCTATGTAAAGATGCATTGAATGGCGTCAAGCTGGTGGTTGGGCCGAGGATGCGGTCTTTCCTTTCGAGTGCTTCGTTCACCCCAGACTGGTTCCTCTGCACGCTGTCACTTGTCGTTTGCGTGCGCAAAAAGAGAACGGTATATATGAAGACTGCTGTAGCAAGGATACAAAACATGCACCACACTACTACAAATCGCTGCAGCCGCCGAGACATGGCTACCTGCGGCGCATGTGAGGCAGAGGTGGTAGCTGGAAACTTAACGTCGCATTTTCGCTCTTTGGCTCCCACATCCGGCGCAGCTTGTTTTCGCGATTCGGAATGGCGCGTGCAGCAGCTGGTTTTCCGACCTGAACCTTTGTGACCTTGTTAAACCGAGGGAGTAATACTCTGCGACGTTCCACGCTTTACAGTGCTGCCTGCAATACTTTGAGAGGTGGAGTAGGGAGGCTAGACCAAGGCGCAGTACACAATCTGTAGGAAAAAAAAATACTTGTTAACGTAACGTTCGACTCAGGATTGATCTTGATATGCCGTAGCTGTAATGGTACAGCCTTCACTTCACTTCACTTTATTCACCTTAAAGACAAACTCTTTTCATAACAGGGGGGTATGCACATAGATACTGTAAGGGATCGATGATCCGCGGTGTCATTAGGACCGGTCGCCCGGTCTCTGCGTCTCAGCGCGGCGGCCTCCCTTTGAACCTCCCCCCCCCCCCCCCCCCGCCTCGATTTGGGGACGGGCGGCGGCGGAGCGCGCTGAAAAGAAACCCACGTGTTAGAGTCAAGCACAGCTGACAGCGGCGGCCGCGCGCTTAATCCTCGCACTCCGTGCTTTTTCGCGCCGAAAGCCCCCTCCCCCCCCCCCCCCCCCCTCCTCTCGTCTTGACAGACACCAAACGCGACGTGACCTTGCGACGAGCACCTCGTGGGAAGGTCTTGAAAAATAGTAGTCTTGTCAAGGAGGGGAGCAATGAAAATTACGGATGGGCAGCGGCGGCCAGATTTGAAATAACCCCAAGGAACGGGTATCGGTGTTGAAGCTAAGCCGCGTATGCTCACGAAAACGCTAATCCCCCTGGGAAAGTCGGGACCGAGCGGGCAGTTGCACACAGCGGAAGCACACCGCCGGAGTCCGATGACAGCTCTAATTGCGGAACGGTGCCAGGGTTGACGAGCTTTGACGAAACCGATTGCACGTGCGGGCACGGTTGTGTGGTAGTTTTTGCTTTTCTTTCTCCGTGGGTGGGAGTGTTTTGGTTAATACTGAAAAGGCTGCCGGGCGGGGCAGGCAAACCTGTGGAGGAATGGTTGTGGCGCCTTCTGAGAAAATGGGTTTTTCTTTTTTGGAAGGAATTTGATGTCTATTTTTGTGTTGTTTACTTTAGTGAGAGGGTCATATACCTGGCGGAAATTAGAGGGCCGGCCATACTCTTGTTTAACCAATCATATTAATAGTTTGACGTGATTGGAGGCTACCGAATATGGACCGGGTCTTTAGGTCTTTAAAACCAGGACCCGGAGCCCTGGAAAATCGTTCTGGGCTAAGGTCAGATGTTATTCATCTTCGGATATGCCGAGTAGGGGCCTCCCCTTGTGTTAGCCAGTTTCACCTTTTTGTTGTTTAACCTTATTGCTATTTAAATTGTCTCTTGTGCACCAAGTTGTTTCTAATGTAAATTTTTGTATATAAAACAGTCGTCATACTCCCTCAATACCTGCATTCTAATTCGTCGCAAGACCGTCTCTGATGGGGCATCCCTGGTGCGAAGAAAGCCTTCGGTCATCAAATCAAGCAACCGTCTCTGGCGGTGGGCACCTCTGGTGCGAAGAAGTTAACGAACCTAGGAAGGCCTGCGAACAGACCTTACAACTTTACTGATACTACCTGTGCATTTTTAGTCCTTTTTTTTTCAGAAAACATTACAACAAGCAACGTGTTATGGTTGTTTGACAGCTCAGCGAAACCTCTTACATGCACCAAATAAGGTTTGGTTTATGGGAGTTTAACGTCCCAAAGCGACTCGGGCTATGAGAGACGCCGTAGTGAAGGGCTCCGGAAATTTCGACCACCTGGGGTTCTTAAACGCGCACTGACATCGCACAGCACACGGGCCTCTAGAATTTCGCCTCCATCGAAATTAAACCGCCGCGGCCGGGTTCGAACCCGCGTCTTTCGGGCCAGCAGCCGAGCATCATAACCACTCAGCCACCGCGGCGGGCTGCACGAAATAAGAAAGAGAGAAAGTGAGACAATCAAGCAAACATTTTAATTCAGAACGCCATGCCTTGCACTTCAGAATTGCATCTACCCCTCCTTTAATTACAGCCCTGTCATAACTGTATGGGATTAGGAGGGGCTTCAGGAGGTTTAGGTGTTTTTCTGGTGGTAGAAACATATATACGCAGGTACCCATTTGAGTAAGACAAGAGTCAGTTTCAAAAAATGATTAAATTTTCCTCCGCCTTGAAATAACGACAATTTTTTTGTAATATTTCCGACGTGCCTGTGGCCTCGATAGAACTTTGCTCTGCAGCGATGTCAGGGGATTGCGCAGTACCGCAGAAGGGGCTGTCCTTTCTGCAAGAATTTCGCTACAAAAAAAAATTATGTAGTTACACGAACTCAAAGAGCTGCCGCGGTGGCTCAGTGGTTATGATGCTCGGCTTCTGACCCTAAAGACGCGGTGGTAGAATTTCGATGGAAGTGTACTGTGCGATGTCAGTGCACGGTAAAGAGCCTAGGTGGTCAAAATTTCCGGAGCCCTTCACTACGGCATCCATTGTATATAGTTTGAGTCGCCTGTAAACTCAGGCTCAATGTGCACTCTCATAGCTTGTAGACTCAGGCTCAGTGTGTACTGCAATGTTATCGGAATAAAAGGAACGTTGGATTTTTTCACGTGTTTTTCATGACGACGGCCGTTTGTATGAGCAGCTCCTATGAGTGTTAGTCGAGGTTGTATCCCACGAAAAAGGAGGACAATAGGCCGGGAGCAGTATGTCATACTGCAGGTGGTTTAGCGGATGTCGCTCGAAACGACGAAACATGTAGCCCTCGAAACACAGGACAACACGAAGAGAACACCACATGTGCTAACTTATTGCATTCAACGCAAGTCCGGGGTTTTGTGCACTGCGGGAACGTGAAGACATCATCCCCAAATACGATCGCGCTGCCCCAAGCCACTTTCCGCCGCACTTTCAAGTCGCTTTCTACCAAACCTCCTGAAGGCGCGTGTGGAAAGTGACTTGTGGGAAGATAAATTAATCCTCTCGCAGTGTACGAAACTTGCGCTTGCCTCGAACAAAATAATTTGAACGTCGGCGCATGCGCTGTCCTCTTCGTATCGTCCTGTGTTTTGAGCGCTATATTTTTCATCACGGCAAACCAGCTACCCTAATCGCTCGCCGCGTATGTTGTCGCAAATGGCAGTCATAGCAAACGGACGCTTAAAATAAGCACCCAAAGCAACAACCGTCTGATGTTTAAGTTGTTTCCTGTTTTGACGGTCATTTGCCCGAAATTCACTCCTTGAGATATTTTCGACGGAAAGTGCTTTCTGTCGCTTTTTTCTTTCAGACGTCAGTCTGGTCATTTAACGCAGTGCAGAGGTTAGAGGACACGGCTGCTGTTGGACTAAATCATTCTTTTTTTTCTTTTGCTCCATATTTTGCCCCTTTGGTCTTAACTGCAATGAAAGAAACGCTTATTTTCTTATCGTGGCCACGTTTTTTTCTACACAGAATCGAGCTTCATTCGTCGTCGTCCGTGTTAAATTCATTTCTCCTTGCCGTTCCAAGGGATTAAATCCAAAGAGTCATATACGAAGGCGCGTAAAATGAGCTCCAAAAATAGCAAAAAAAAATAATCTCCATTTTCACATGTTTCTGCTTGCCAGCCGCAGAAAAACAATACTCCACGTCCGCCATAAGCGCGATTCTTGTTTGCATAAGCGAAGGCTCGTGGAGGCATTGCGATAAAATGAACACCTCGTACTCCTTCGGTCGGACATTACTTCAATTTACGGAAAAAATGCCTCATTTTCATAAATATGTCACTACTAAGTATATCATGCAATGATGTGAGAAGAGTTTTTGGATATTGGTAGTCAGTTGCGGTAAAATTCTCACAGGTACAAAAATATTACCAGAGAGGAAGAGTGCTGACTACGTTTTGAGCGAATAATTAAGATACGACGGAAGTGCACGTACAGAAGAGTACATAGAAATACATAAAAAAGTAATTTTTTTGACTACCTGCAGGATAAAATAGCAAATTATTAACACTGAACATTTATGGGCTTATGACTAGCGTCTACTGATAGCAGGCGTTCTCGACAGTTAGTCCTAATCTTTATTCTTAAGGGATGTTGCCTGCTGAATAACTCAAGCTTACATTTGACTTTTCGTGTGGACACTTCAATAATACATGATTACGGTTTGTGGTGGCACGTTATCATAAAGAAAAAATTATGAATATGTTGCGTTTACTGAAAGGCGCCTTTATATAAGAATGCCTGCACTCACTCACTCACTCACTCACTCACTCACTCACTCACTCACTCACTCACTCACTCACTCACTCACTCACTCACTCACTCACTCACTCACTCACTCACTCACTCACTCACTCACTCACTCACTCACTCACTCACTCACTCACTCACTCACTCACTCACTCACTCACTCACTCACTCACTCACTCACTCAACGAATAAAATGGGCTGGTCATTCTACATTAAGAAACGATTTTCTTAACCCAAGATAGCATGCACATAGCGAAAAGCTTATAAGGCAACTTTCGCCAGCCATTATTTACGTAGCGTCAGGATGTTTCTCCCGTTCTCATGTTGTTTCACACTGGAATGCCTTTCTTCATCAAACCTCTTCTCATTGCCTCACCCCCCCCCCCCTCTTCTTTGGCTCCTCTTCCTACTCAAGTAAGACATGAATGATTTACTGAAAGGGAAAACTAGCTTGTCTTGCTCTCTGCGCTGTTCGCCAAAAAGTGCTTGGCGCCGCGAACTCGAGAACTGAGCACACAACTTCAAGGCAGAGAAATATGAATGAAAGGGGCAAAGGGCGAAACAGAGACTTTCCAATAACAAGAAAAGCTTAAGTCAGAGCTCAGTGTATGAATTATAAATCAAAGCCCGAGTCGTAGGCACCGGCTCGGCACGCATGCATAATGCAGAAATCTCTCTGTTCGCTATTTTTGCTATTTCGCTCTTATATGGATATTTCTTTTGTTTCATACAAATGCTGCCCGGCAGTTTTTATGCGTGGTTCAAAGAGCTCTGCAAGCCTCGCTCCAGTGCATGCTTTATGTGCTGAGCTCAAGGATTTTGGACTCCATAGTGACGAGAGGCAGCCGAGGTTTGGACCCGAGTTGAGTTGTTGAAGGAGAAGATACACTGAGTTAGGGAAAGAAAGCACTGTGTAGGCGTTTTATTCTTGCGTTTTGTGTGCGCCTGGCTGCACCTAATACACTCAAAAAGGACATTGCTTTAACACAGCAGATACGCTCGCGTCGAAGGGTATATGGACGAGATAATGACTTTTGACATGAACTTTCTGCAACAAGAATTGGAACAGAACGATGTTTTCTGTATAACACGGGACTGCTATTTTTCATCACTGTACTATAAAGGCGCACCGGTCCCATACCCCGCCCCTTTATGAGTGAGGCAAATGCAAATATGTCTGTGCGCGCACGAGGCGACCGACTGTTTTTAGAATATCAAGTTATTTAACGTCTTTCCGCGTCCTAGGAATGCAAGAAGTTGAAGCCAGTGGTATATAGAACTAGCAGAACTGGATTTTTTTTTAATGGTATGTCAAGTCAAGGAGAGAATCGCTATTCTTAACATTTGCGTACGCTGCCTCGGTGAAAGTGTGCAGGTGAGCATGTTTAAGACTGTTTTAAAAGCATGAGACAAGTTTGGAAAATATTTTTTTTTCGTGTACTGTGCGTACATTTGCGTTCATTTCGGTGGGTCTTTAAATAAGTGGAAACGGCGTGTGCATTAATTTCGATATCTCCGCTTTTCGGAGCTTGCAGTGCTTTTTTATTTGTCTTTTCGACCTTCAGCTTTGCTTTCTATTTGTCCACTCAAAGTCGAGACGAGACCAGTGAAGCGATTCGAAACGGCCCTTCTATTTTAAGTGTTACGCACACTGTTTTTACGCTTCACCCCATTAAAACGATCGCCACTACTCTTTTTACATTTTACCAGGAAAGAAACTATGCTTTCACCTGATGTTTCCGTCACTAGAAGGGTAGAAGCGATCCTTTTCACTAGTCTTGTGATACGTGGATCTTCCTGTATGCTTGCGCCCAGGGCAGTATGAGCTTCATCTAGAGCTTTCTTTAGTAACCACACCTCACTGCAGAACAAACCAGCAAGCGTCATCTGCCTAAAGATAAGACGTGCTTGAAACGTTGCCTAAGTAGTTTCTCTCCAAATACGAGCAGCAGTATTCATGGCGACGGCGTGAAAAAGAAAAAGCTAGCCCTCACTGAGTCACTCTTATGCAAGTCGCCTGTGAAGCGTGTGGAAACATGAGCGCTCAGAGAGCAGCAGCAAAGTGCGTCCCAAGCCTTATCGAGAGCAAACCTCTGGCTACTGCAAATAAAAATAAGGAGTAATAAGGAACGGAGGTACGAGATGGTCTCTTCCCCCGTATTCAATGGCAACGCAGTAGCTACCGAAGCAATCGTTACCGCATGCTGAAGCGCGAAGTAGAGAGGCGTATAGCCTGTGGCACGAGACAGTGCCTTTACACGTTCCTCGATACGAATTTCTTTTTTCGTGGTTCCGCCACGAAACAATGACATCCGCTCGCTATCCTCAGCGGCCCCCTTCCCGACACCGTCCCTTTCGCTTTTAATTAGACTGCTAATGAGGCGTTTCGCAAACCCTCGGAAGGCCGGCCGAAACTCTGTGCTACACATAGTCTGCTCCACGCTTATCGCTTCGGTGGCGCGCGCGCTCGGGCTTTCTTGCCGCGGTAGCTGGGCCATGTCTGTGCTGAACAAGCGTGTCCGGCTCAAGGGGAGAAAAAAAATGTGGGAAAGGAAAGGAGGATAGGGAAGAACCGGAGAAAGGGAATGCAACGCCGCTTGGCTAAGCGAAGGGAAGGAAGGCCGGGGCATTGTCTCCCGCTGTGTGTGCCCAACGGCCTTTTGGAGTGGAGCTTGCGCGACGGCACGAAAGGCTCCTCACCCACCCACCCACCGTGGCGGATATCCACCACCCCTTTTCATCCCTCGCCCTTCGCTTCGCGCTTCTTCATGTTTTTCATTGTGGCCATTGTGTTGGCGCGATGAATGCGCCATGCACGCTGGTCTCGCTGAGCGACCGGAACGGCCGCTTGTCTCCCTGTTCGTGCTCTTTGTTCTGTGCTGCTATCGCTTCGGCACCAACGAGGCCGGACTGCTTGCTTGCGCAGGGGTGGCATTGTCGGGCTCGCTCCTTGCTGTGTAGCGATATAGAGTGTACACGCTGTTGGAAGGGAAACTCTACTCCCTTGAATGGGTAGCTGAGTCTTGTAGCCCGGACAGGTGTCGAAGAAAGGATGACGGCGTGAAGGTAATTTATGCCGGGAAGCCCGTCCCCTTGACAAACCCTGGGTAGGTAAAGTGGCGATGGAACCCGGGTTCCCTTTCAGCCAGCGATTGCTGAATATGTGTCAAGGTAGTTAGGGGCCTAAAACGCGTGCTAGCACATATTTTAGTTCCGTTAAATTTGGGGCTGCCGAAACAAAAAGTAAAATGAAGATACTTCTGACAGCGCTTAGACCGCAGGATTTCTCTTTCTTTCCGCAAGTATTAATGACACTAGCCAAGGCGATCGTTCATTGAGTGTCCCTTTTCTCCAGCATTTCGGTCCATGCGCCACATGCATCTACTTGTCCCAAATTATTTCCTGCTTCATTTACCATCTGAATGGCTGTGAATTTTCACCGATTTAATAAAGAGACAGAGCGGAGATCTTCGCACGATTAAATATTTATTTTTTTTTCTAGTTTACAGCGTTCGCTGTATTGATCGAGTTCGCCCTCTTTCACGTTGTCGTCGTCATTGTCGGTGTCATCGTCATCCCGTCCGCATGTCATCTTCCATAGCCAAAAGATGGACAACTGTGTACATATTATAGGTAGCCGCTGGCTCAAGCACAACCATCCTACGGCCATCCTAACCTTGACTCCACCATCCGGCGGGTACCAACTTGAGCAACCAAACCGAAGGCTCTAAACCCGATCGTGACCCAGAGCCCACTTCCCCTCACCGATGAGTCCCCCCAATGATTCTAGGCTTTTAGCATAGCGGAAGCGTACTGCGCACGTGCAGAGGCACGTGTGGGAGAATGGGGAGGCACTGTGCGGGCCGAGTAAGCGTCCACTAAACCGGCATAGGTCTGCGCTAAAATGCCTACCGTCTGCTAAAAGTCTTCATCCATAGCCTATTGCGGCTATCTATTGGTGAATTCCAATCGCAGGCCCGGAGCGGTCTGCGCGCTCTGTGACAGAGCGCCTGAATCCGGCGCAGAGTGCGCGACTTGAAATTGCGATCGGAGTCAACTTGCTCTGGCCAGAGCATGCAGGCCAGAGCATGTAGGGCGCCGCTATCGCCGCTGAAAAAGAACGTCACGCAAACTTCCGGTCGGATCCGCCGATTTCGGCGGAGCAGTCCCGACTGCTCCACGAAGCAATCCCGGCTCGGCAACCGCTCCCTGTCTACGATTGGAAGACGCGATCCGTGGCTCAGATCTGCGTTTGAAATACAGTTGCTCCGAAAAGAGCAGGAAACGTTGCTCCAGAAGTGCTCCAACTCTGCGATTGGAAGCCACTATTAGTTTGTTTAATGGCAATGGTAGACGAGTTAAGTTGCAGCGTCATCATTGCGTTTATCATTTTGCGCACCCACTCTCGCTAATCGCTCGGCACATCCTGAACGCAAACGACGGTAACTTTTTCTTTCGCGCACGTTAGTCATGCTACGCTGCTATTAACAAGGCTGTTTTTTGGGCTAATTGGTTGTCCATATTTTTGAAAAAATTGGCAGTGGCTTAGCTCGGCTATGCCAGGATATACGTAGCGAGAGGAACGTTTCCCTGGCTGAGCTTGTTGTGGTCACTGTATGTTTAGCAATGAGAGGCATTGCGTATACACAGCTTTTATTCATTTTGCTTCACAGAGACGAAGACTGCCCGACGATCTTTGAAGTAGTACGCAGCGGTCTCAATTTTGTCGATACAGTATTTCGATTTGGTAGAGCCTCTTTAGTATACAAGCTCTATAGTAGTTCCCTATTGTGTAGTCTGGGCGTGAGGGTCCGAAGCTAAATTAAAGTCAAACTTTTCTTTCATACATTGACTAAGAGTGTCCTGTTTCCTGTTGAAATCACCCAGAGTCACACACAACTGTAAAACCGTGCCGTAGGCTGGTATACACGCGGCAACCACATCAATTGTCTGCTTGACAGATGTTCCCAGTGCCACGTAGACTCCTTGGATGAAAATGCCGCTTTGCAGAAGCCAAACACCGCAGGCTTCGCCATTATTATCCCGCAATCAAAGAGAGATGTCTGCCAGCGGTGATACCTTGTTTCACGTACACAGACTCCAGCGTTCTTATTTGGTTCAAGCCAACTGCCAGGCGACATCCTCAGGACAAAGAGTTAATCTTCTCTTGTCTAAACCGGCGTTTAGCAGCGGCTGGACTCTCCTTCTCTGCATGCATGTCAAACGTTCTGATACAGACGCCCACTACATCTCCGCCTTTTATAGGCAATCCTGCACATTCGACGCGGGGTTCGGGTGATAGAGCGGCGTGCGGAGAGGCGGGAACGAAGCGTGCGGCGCAGCTGTGGCGTCTGTCTGTTTACCATGGTATCGGCGCATGCGCACAACTGCTCATCCGCGTGACGTCACGCTCGGGTTGGACGGTAGAGCAGGCGCGCGGCCGCGTCGACGGCGAAGTGAGCGCCGCACTTTGCTCCTCTTTGGTTGCCATGGTAACGACGCATGCGCACAACTTTCCTCTCTTATGTACCGCGGAATGCTCGACTGGTAGCCCAGTGTAGCTCTCGCTACAAAAAACTTGAGCTTACAGGAAGTCGGAGACTTGAGAGTGGACACAGCGCTGTGTCCTATGTCTCTGTCCCCGTCTTCTTGTACGCTTTCGTTTTCGTCAAAATTATACACTGCTATGCTTTAGAAAAAGTTCCACCAGATTTTCAATTCAATTCAATTCAATCATGCATATTTGTGGTGAAATAAATGAAGTGAGTTCAATTTCGAGTATTCAACCGCCTTCCAGGAAATGGCCGAGTGGTCTAGGTTCCGAATAATTTTGGCAGCGTGCAGCGACAAAGAAACGCTCTATATCGAATAGTTGAGGCGTTTTATAATAGTAACGACTCAATAGGGATCACAGATACAATGTCATGCTCTGCATGTCGAAGGAATATTGCCGCGAATATTTCCAGTGTTTGTTCGTTTTTCAAATCTGCCGCGACACCACCTTATCGCTTTGTTTGCGACGCAAGACGCGACTAGATTTATCTCGATTGATCGCAGCCAGGCAAAGCTGATTCTACGTTGTTCCGGAATGTTCTAGTAACTTTGCGCCCTTTATCTCGAATGTTCGCTATCAGCTTTAAATTGAGCACGGCCGACAGCGGCGGGCATTCTGTTCGACGACCGCCGAGCACGCTTGTCGCTTCGCCGCCGCCGAGTGATTCAGTCCATTTTGGGTGCAAGTCAGCCCAATAAACAGTTCTTTTAGAAGACCCTTTCGTCCGTCTTCATCGCTGCTTCGACTGCCGTCACCACTACGTGACATCTGGTGGAGGTGCTGGGTAACTTCCATGTTCCGGACGCCCCCTTCAAGTCGTGAACCCAGCCCTGAGCGCTTCACACCCGAGGACGAACCAGCAGCTCAGCGAGCCAGCCGACGTCTCCAGGGAGAGGAGCCTGAGTTCGGGAAACTGCCGGACCGCACCAGACAGCGAAAAGACGCTGCTACCAGCACTGCAACCTCGCCAAAGATGTCGACACCGATCATACTGCAGCAGCCGCGGGTGCCGCCAACTTTCAATGGATCCCTAGGCGAAGACCCTGAAGAATGGTTGGACCAATTTGAGCGCGTGGCGTCATTCAACAAGTGGGATGATGCGGCAAAGATTGGACACGTTTTTTTCTCATTGGATGGCTCCGCACGCACGTGGTACGAAAACTACGAGTCGTCCCTTACGACATGGGAGCTATTCAAGAGAGAACTATTGAAGGTATTCACCAGTGTCGTGAGGAAAGAAAGAGCCGAACGACTCCTCGAGTCCAGGATCCAGCTTCCGAATGAGCCCGTCCGCAGTTACGTCGAGGAGATGAAGCGCCTATTTCGCCGCGCCGATCCCGGGATGACCGAGGAAAAGAAAGTTCAGTTTTTAATGCGTGGCGTAAAACAACAACTCTTTGCAAGCCTCGTCCGCCAGCCGCCAAAAACAGTCGAGGAGTTTATGCAAGAAGCCTGCACGATTGAGAATACCCTCGACATTCGAGCTCGGCAGTACAATCGCCCTTCCTCTGCCTGTGCAATCCGTTCGGACACGCCGGCCACCACCAGCGACAGCTTGCGGGAAGTTATCCGCGAAATCGTCCGAGAGGAGCTACGCCGATTACTGCCATCTTCCCCACAGCCACAAGCAGCAACTCTGATGGATGTGGTACGGGAAGAAGTGCAACAGGCACTTGCACCCCGACGGCCACAGAACCTCCGGCCATGACCTACGCCGCTGCAGTAAGTACTGCTCAGCCCCAGCGACAACCCCCACGTCCTCCCCGAGATGAGCCAATCGTTCCACAACGCCGCCTCCCAGCCCCCGCCCGCCCAGCCTATGACCGACGCTCAAGCCCCAGGAAATGCGACGCCTGGAGGACTTCCGACAACCGGCCGTTGTGCTTCCATTGCGGTGAGGCCGGCCATATTCTTCGTCACTGCCCGTACCGACGTATCGGTCTTCGAGGATTTGCCGTTAACGCCCCACGACCACGCTTCGGACAACGTCCGCACGAAATCGACGAGTACCTGCGTCGAGAAGAGTACACGCCGAACCGCTTTTCGCGCTCACCATCGCCGTCAACCTCGCGCTTTGCGTCGCCACGCCGCAGCTACGCAGCCGCGGTACGAGGAAGGTCGCCCAGCCCCCGTAGGGAAAACTAAAGGCAGCAACCTCTGGAGGTGAGGTTGCTCAGGAGCTAAACGCCGAAGATCCTCCACCGACCACGCCCCATGAAGACGCTGCACCGACGCCGCACACAATGAGAACCTCGACCACGACGCAAGCTACCTTGAAATCGACGCCGCCACCCAGAGGAGCTTCGACCACACGCCCAACCCGTGACTCGCATACGCGATGAAGCCGTGACCCGACGCCGAGAGCGACATGCAATGCAAGAGCCAGGACCTCCGACCTAGAAGTGACTATCGACGGCCGGAAAGTTACCGCTCTAGTAGACACAGGAGCCGATAACTCGGTGATGAATGGAACATTCGCTGCGCAGCTCAGAAAAGTCACAACGGCTTGGGACGGCCCACAAATTCGCACCGCTGGGGGCCACCTCATTACGCCATCAGGACGATGCACAGCGCGAGTGACTGTCAAAGGACATACCTATCCTGCGACCTTTGTTGTGCTACCGCAATGCTCCCGCGAAGTGATCTTGGGTATGGATTTCCTTAATGAGCATCAGGCGATCATCGACCTGCGATCCAAGCTGATCACGCTTTCGACAGACGAAGCCATCGCTTCGATGAAAACTCGGGAAAATCACGTTGCCCTAAGTGTCCTGGAGGAAGAATTTAGCGTCCCACCCCGTTCAAGTGTTATCGTGATCGTAGGCGCCACGAAAGCCATAAACACTGAAGCCATCATCGAGGGGAACATGCAGTTGCTACTAGACCGAGGAATCAGCATCGCAAGAGGCATCGCACATTTCCGCAATGGCCAGGCCGAAGTACTGTTGACTAACTTCAGCGAAGAATACCGGCATATTAACAGAGGAACGACGATTGCTTTCTACGACGAAATATCTGACGTACGTGATTCCTTCGCCCTCTCCGACCCCTCCGCAGAAGATCCGCCTGACCAAGAGAACTCGCCCACATTCGACATCAACCCAGCCCTGCACCGGAACAGACAAGACCAGATCCGCAATCTGCTTCAAAACTACAGTGAGTGCTTTTCGACATCGCCGAAGGTGCGACAGACGCCAATTGCCAAGCATCGCATTATAACGGATCAACACGTCCGACCTCTCTGTCAAAGCCCCTACCGTGTGTCTCCGCGAGAACAAGCCATCCGGGACCAAGTCGAAGAAATGCTTCGCGACGACGTCATCCAGCCTTCAAACAGCCCTTGGGCGGCACCGGTTGTTCTAGTGAGAAAGAAAGACGGCGCACTTCGATTCTGCGTGGATTACCGCCGCTTGAACAACATAACAAAGAAGGACGTCTACCCCCTCCCCCGCATCGACGACACACTGGACTGCCTCTGCAACGCCAAATATTTCTCATCGATGGACCTCAAGAGCGGCTACTGGCAAATTGAGGTCGACGAAAGAGATCGCGAGAAGACAGCATTCATAACTCCGGATGGGCTGTTTGAGTTCAAGGTGATGCCATTTGGTCTCTGTTCCGCACCAGCGACGTTTCAGCGAGTAATGGATACAGTGCTGGCAGGCCTGAAGTGGAAAATTTGTCTGGTATATTTAGATGACGTCGTTGTCTTCGCCTCGAACTTTGAAGAGCACCTCAAAAGACTTCGAACAGTACTAGACGCAATCAAGTCGTCTGGCCTAACCTTGAAAGCAGAGAAATGCCACTTTGCCTACGAAGAGCTGCTGTTTCTAGGCCACATCGTTAGCAAGAAAGGAGTACGCCCAGAACCGCAGAAAACAGCTGCTATTGAACAGTTTCAACCGCCGGCCGATAAGAGAGCAGTGCGCAGATTTCTCGGACTATGCGCATATTACCGACGATTTGTGAAAAACTTTTCGCGCATCGCCGAGCCCCTGACCCAACTGACGAAGGCAGACGTGCCGTTTAAATGGGAAGCGCCGCAAGCAGAAGCCTTAAAGGAACTTCAGCGTCGTTTACAGTCCCCACCGATCCTTGCGCATTTTGATGAAAACGCCGATACTGAAGTTCATACCGACGCAAGCAGCGTGGGACTAGGCGCCGTTCTCGTTCAAAAAAGTGACTGGCTGGAGAAGGTCATCGCATACGCTAGCCGTTCCCTTTCCAAGGCCGAGGCTAACTATTCGACCACTGAGAAGGAGTGCCTTGCCATCATCTGGGCTACGTCGAAATTCCGCCCCTACCTCTACGGACGGCCGTTCAAGGTGGTCAGCGACCACCACGCGCTCTGCTGGCTTGCCAATTTGAAGGATCCCTCTGGCCGACTCGCTCGATGGAGTCTGCGTCTCCAGGAGTTTGATGTCACCGGCGTTTACAAGTCCGGACGCAAGCACACTGACGCCGATTGCCTCTCACGAGCCCCTGTAGATGCACCGCCGCTGGACGACGATGAGGACGCCTTCCTGGGACCCATCAGCGCAAGCTCTTTTGCTCAGCAGCAACGCTCGGACCCCAACCTAAAAGGCCTCATCGAGTACCTGGAAGGCAAGGTTTCTTCACCCCCCACTTCATTCAAGCGAGGACTGTCTTCTTTCTGTGTGCAGAATGAGGTCCTTGTGAAGAAGAACTTTACAGCGAACAAAACAGCCTACCTCCTTGTTGTACCTACTTGTCTCCGCGAAGAAGTTCTACAGGCTTCACACGACGAGCCGACAGCTGGACATCTCGGGTTTACTCGCACCCTCCGCCGCATTCAAGACAAGTATTACTGGCCCCGACTGTCTGCCGATGTCGCACACTATGTGAAAACATGCCGAGATTGTCAGCGACGAAAGACTCCTCCCACACGACCAGCAGGATTTCTGAACCCCATTGAACCTCCCTCAAGACCCTTTCAGCAGATTGGCATGGACTTGCTTGGCCCTTTTCCAACGTCAACATCTGGAAATAAGTGGATCATCATAGCGACCGACTACCTGACCCGCTACGCCGAGGCGAAAGCCCTACCGAACGGAACAGCAGCAGAAGTGGCCAAATTTTTCGTGGAGTGCATTCTTCTTCGACACGGCGCCCCCGATGTGCTCATCACGGACAGAGGAACAGCATTTACGGCGGAACTCACGCAAGCCATCCTGCGCTACAGCCAAACCAGCCACCGGAGGACAACTGCATACCATCCGCAGACCAACGGACTGACCGAGCGCCTGAATAAAACCATCGCCGATATGCTCGCTATGTATGTCGATGCCGAACATAAAACCTGGGATGTCATCCTGCCTTACGTCGTCTTCGCCTACAACACCGCAGTGCAGGAGACCACCCAGATGACGCCTTTTAGGCTCGTCCATGGCAGGGATGCCACGACCACGCTAGACGCAATGCTGCCCAACGTTACAGAAGAAGAGAACGTCGACGTTGCCGCCTACCTTCAACGCGCAGAAGAAGCTCGAAGGCTTGCCCGATTACGGATCAAAGATCAGCAGCGGTCCGACGCCAGACGCTACAACCTACGAAGACGCAACGCGGAATACAAGCCAGGAGACCAAGTCTGGGTGTGGACACCCATTCGCCGCCGTGGATTGAGTGAAAAGCTTTTGCGCCGCTATTTCGGCCCGTACAAGGTTCTTCGTCGGCTGGGTGAACTGGATTATGAAGTCATCCCTGACGCAATGACTGCATCCCAGCGACGCCGCGTACGACCAGAAGTTGTCCATGTAGTCCGTCTGAAGCCGTATTATGCGCGCTAAAGGCCGCTGCATTTCCATGCTCTATTTTCGCAAGATCCGTTTTTTTTTCCCTTACTAGTCGCATTATTTGTTTTAATGCATCGGGTCGATGCTTCTTTGAGAGGGGAGTAATGCCGCGAATATTTCCAGTGTTTGTTCGTTTTTTAAATCTGCCGCGACACCACCTTATCGCTTTGTTTGCGACGCAAGACGCGACTAGATTTATCTCGATTGATCGCAGCCAGGCAAAGCTGATTCTACGTTGTTCCGGAATGTTCTAGTAACTTTGCGCCCTTTATCTCGAATGTTCGCTATCAGCTTTAAATTGACCACGGCCGACAGCGGCGGGCATTCTGTTCGACGACCGCCGAGCACGCTTGTCGCTTCGCCGCCGCCTAGTGATTCAGTCCATTTTGGGTGCAAGTCAGCCCAGTAAACAGTTCTTTTAGAAGACCCTTTCGTCCGTCTTCATCGCTGCTTCGACTGCCGTCACCACTACGTGACAATATGAAACTAAGCCCTAAGACTGCACTTGTGAACTATGTTTCTTTACTGAATCTGAAAATCCCTATAAATATCAATCACTGAGAAAAGGTTGCTTATGAATAATGTCGCACACTGGTTCAGAGAATCGTTGTTTGTATCCAGTTAATATGATTCCTTTTAAATTGCTTCGATTTTTATGTGCACTCCGAAGCACACGCCCATGAAGACGGTTACGCATACCCTTTCAGCGTCATTTACTGCGTGTAGCTGAGAGCAATGTTACGAAGCGCCCGAAGATTTATCCCCAAATTTCGTCGCTAATTCACCGCTATTGTGAGCGAATACGCGAAGCGAACACAAGCGGAATAAGTCTTAAATCCTTAGACGATTTGCGTGACGATTGTTTTGAAGTGTTTTATGATTAGTGCCTTGAACAATTATATAAACTGAACGCCGTTACTGCGTTAGATAATCTAAAATTTAAGCCGTTATTTGGAACCAAGAAGCACGGAGAAGAAGCACAGAGAAGTCTGTTTGTTCTGCTGCCACTAAATCCAGAAATTTGGCGAATTGATTTTCTTGGAAAACTTTTTGATCAAGCTGACGGACCATATGTCAACACAAAATGAGAAGTAATCATATTTTTCCTGGAAGCAAGCGTTTTTGTGTTAGAAAGAGAACTATAAACCTTTTTGCACAAAGTTTTATCTTAACACAAATATTTTTGATGTGCCTGCACCACGCAGGAAAGCCTGCATCGGCGCTGCGTAAATTTTGTAGTGAACATCGAGGCCAAGAAAAATGAAAGCTAAAAATATGTGAATTTGTCCGGAAGGAAAACCCTAATATAAAATAAACCCCTCTGCATTCTACAAAACACCGCGCAAACTCTGCGAAAGCTAAATCTCTTCATTTCAGGGTAGATATACACGTTTTGAAATCTGCGTCTGCTCGGGTGCTTCGTCTTCCATCAACGAGACGCTGTCATCGTAGAATTAAGGTGCACCCCCACAACTAGGCAGCGCTTGAAGGAGTGTAAAAAAATAACAATAAAATAGAGCACGAACAGACGTGCGGGCGAACAATTGAAAAGAGAGAGCGCAAAAAGTAAAGAAAAAATACGGTCAATAGCAACAGATGCTCGACACCGGAAAGCGAGACGGCTTATTCCTCATTTCGCCCGGCGTGCCACCGGCGGTACGAGCACACATGCATGGCTGGAGGCAGGTTACGCGCTCGATCGCAATGGCTGCCGTTTTTCTCTGCTCGCTTCGATCGCGGCGGCGGGCGCGGCTTGGAGCAAACGCCAAAAATTGGCAGTCTATCCTCGCAGGCGCAGTGTCTTGCGCACCTGGCGGAAGCCGGCTGTTAGCGTGACAAGTTCAACCGTGACGCCGTGTAGAAAGCGGCGCCAAAAGCGTCTGTGCCATCGGGAACTTCCTCCTTTTCTCATCCCTTCCACCATCCTTACGTCATTTCTTCTTCTCCACTATTAGTCTTGCTTTTTTTTTTCCTTTCATACCTGTGTATTTCGATTCTACAGTGCAGGAAGAGGTTGCATTGAGTTCAACGTGAAAGTATTGCGGCCATTTTGTATATAGGTGTCAGCTCTAATAGCTTCCTAGAACCTGCTGTGTTCTTCGGTTTGCTAATGTTTCTTTGTGTTCTTCCTTTTTTTATGTAAATGGCGGCAAGAGCCAAGAGGGCTCACGCCGATGTCGCGCGCAGCCAACGTCAATGCAGGCTGGCGTGCTCTGACTGCCTCGAGTAGTTTGTTCACGCGTACAGGCTGCGATGCTGAGAATGCCTGGAAGTGACAGCGTCTGCAGGGGAAAGGATGACGATATTGGCAGGGCTGTGCGTGCTGGGTTCGATTAGGTAACATGACGAAAAAAAGGGGGCGAAGGTGCTCCGAAGCGCCACTGTAGGCAACCTGCATTCCCCTGGCGGTGTTGTAATTCTTCCAATATGCGCATGAAAATTGGTGCGTTCAGCTGCTTGGGACGCGAAAAACACGACTCCACATTCTGAGCAATTAGAGGAGACCATTTTGGCTTATAACATTCTTTACACAAGTGCTCTCGTCGTATCCTGGTTGGCCCAGTTTGCTGACGCGCGCCACGTGTGTCTTCCACATAACGCGGACTGGTTTGGTTTATGGTTTATGGGAGTTAAACGTCCCAAAGCGACTCAGGCTATGAGGGACACCGTAGTGAAGGACTCCGGAAATTTCGACCCCCTGGGGTTCTTTTACGTGCACTGACATCGCACAGTACACGGGCCTCTAGAATTTCGCCTCTATCGAAATTCGACTGCCGCGGCCGGGATCGAACCCGCGTCTTTAGGGTCAGCAGCCGAGCACTATAAACATTGAGCTACCGCGGCGGCTGCATAGCGCGGACTGTTATGCCTGCGAAGTACGGACAGGTGGCGTGAAAAAGCACTGCTTGGACTCCTTAAAAAATGCTCGCTCCTCTGGCTAGGCTGTGTGATAAGGCACTGTAATCGGCACGTCAGACTTCATCGAAGCTTGCATGTCGCCCTTTAGCAGCCTATACTAGCGAATATATGTGGCTGCTTTAAAAAGCTGCGCTGCACGCACGCAGAAGCTTTCACACACGCATTGACAAGCATCTACTTGCACATGAACACGCAAGAAATCCCGAATACGTTAGTAGAATATTGTCCGCGCTTAGAGGGAACTCTTCAATAATATCCGAGCGAGTGTAAGACCAAATATTGTAACTTATCGGAGAGCTGCTGATCATCAGGCGGACGATAAAGGCAACTCATCACGCACACGTCAGTTACAGGCAGACGGCCCTGTTAGAGTTCATGTCAAAGCTGATCTCTAGTCTTTTTAAGTTTGGACAGTCCTGTACACCCGCGGGTGCTGGAAAAGAGTAATTACTACGAATCATGGTAGAGCCATCGCTCTATTTCTCTCTCTCTCTCTCTCAAGATAACTATAAAAAAGGAGGAAGGGAAGATGAGACGCATGCAAGCGCTTCTGTTCGTCCAGTGCTTTTGTTAGTGCATGTAATAGTCACACTATATTAATTTTTTTGTTCGTCCCCCACTGTATTCACTATTGCGAGAAAATGGTACACCTCAATTGTGGTAGTTTGGAACTATTTGCATCTAACGTCTCTACCTCGCTTTCTCAAGCTCTTCGAGACCAAGAAAATTAAATAGGAGGTAAGTAAGAATTAAAAACTAAGCAACAGAGTCAAACAGTAGGCCAGATAGACACTCCTGCGACAGGCTATCCTCAGCCGGTGCGTCCTCTAAGCTAAATGCAGCTTTCACATAACAGTGGGTTCGCAGCTGCGACAAAACATGAGCGCTTCTCACATGCTACGCAGTCGAGTAGAAGAGAAGATGTCAAAAGGCGCGGGATTGGGATGAGTTGCCGTCAAGTGCAGACAGTATATTCGGAGTCTGAAATTTTAAATCTTACACAGTTATTTTATAGACACCCTAAAGCGAAGCGGCTTCTTAAGCAGTTAGCGAAACTATGTTCGAGGCTCTCCAGGTTATAACAGAGACGGCAGTAAACGGAAGAAACAAAAAAATTGCCCTTTTGTCTATTTAACATCTCGTTCTTTTTTCTTGAAGCCAGGCTCGAACGAAGAGAATTTCAGGGCAAAGGCAAACATTGCGAGTCGTGGCTGACAGGACTGCAACGAAATACACCTTGCAAAAACCCCATTTCTGCTTGTTTCATGCGTGTCGAGTTGTAGCCGTGACTACAATTGGAACGTACCACAGCTGGTTGTAAGCGGCCGTAACAGTCAATATCAAGGTGCACTCATTGCTAATTCTTCACGCGGTTTAAATTTTAAGATTTTAGGTAAGCGCAGTTACACGGGACATAAATCGTTGCGTTCAAATGCGACTGCGGATTCTCGCTGTCTGTTTACAGAACTAAACAGTGTTTTTTGACAAGTCGAGAATAAAACCTTGACGCTTTCCAAACTTTCGCAGTCCCATACCCGGTTAGGAGGCAGCACAAGCTCTCAACGGTTGCAGCGAATCGGTCATAATTAGCTACATTTGTATCCGATTAGCCAAATAACAAAACAAGTAAAAGAACAGCTGCAGAGAAAACGGGAAGGCCTGGGAACAGAAAAATAGAAAAGCTGATACTCCTGCAGCATTGTCGATGCAGCGTTATATAATCAATGATACTCTGACCGCTGTTTCCTCTGTAGCGAGTATATAAGCTGACACTTGTGCGCTCTTTCATAACGCGATCGAGGCGTTGCATAACTTAGAACAGTTGCTTGCGTGCAAAGCAACGCGGATTGACAACGCACGGCCAACAGCCACACCGATAAGCCGCGCATAAACTTAATTTTACACGCAAAACAAAGAATAAGAAAAAAGAACAACTAAGATGAATCTCCAGTTCCAGAATTATCTCGACGCCGTCAACATTGCTGTGTTTAAATTCTTACAAAGAAAGAAAAAAACATATGAAGCGTGTCATGCCATGACCTGCCCTGATTGCGGCAGGTCATCTATACCGATTTTCCGGGAGTTCGACATTTTCTCGCTCAGTTCATTTTCTTTTTTCTTTTTTTGTCTGTTGGCACGGCAACCCTCCAGGAGAGCGCGGGTTGCTTCAGCAGTTTGTTCCCCCTTGATAACAACCACCTATCTGCGTTAACGTCGCGCCCACTTCTGCCGATTTCGTTTTTTTTATTCCTTACAAGTTTAAAACCGACATTGTTCAAAAGATGCGCCCGGTCGAGGCGACAGGGGCTGTCGAAAGAGGGCCTTATTTATCGCACTTTAGAGCGCACTATCGACGTAAATCACGCTTTGTCGCCACTGTTTCAGTCATTAGGAGAAACGAGCCGGGTTAAGCACGTCGTAAACTTGCGCCAAGCCGAGTACTTTACCTCTAGCACTTTCGCTTACCTCGTCTGTGCTTTTGTTTACCAGATTTCGCTCTCACCTCAATGCTGGTGCAGGAGCATTCTTTCGCTTTACATTTAGCTTAGATGGTTAGTACGAAACATACGTGCCCTCTATGTGCTTTCCTAACGAGGAAACTTCAGGCTTTCTGTTTGCAAGGATCGCATCGTATGCCTTTTCCTAATTTGTTTTATTCTAGCGAAGCCAGTTCTTGTTGATTCAAGGGGGTTTATCCGTTTTTTTTTAGTGCAATAAGAAAATAAAAATAAACGCTCGTTGCTTTCGACCGACTTTTTCGACAGCGATAGCTATAGATTAGCCTAATTTGCCCCAGTTATACGCTGGCGTCGGTGTTGTCGTCCATGTTGCCCTCTGTCTCATCGTCGTCAGCGCATCCGCATGACCCCAAGCGCAGCAACAAAAAGATTGCCCTTCGGCCCACCACTTCGTCCTGGTCTATAAATCTAACCGCCGCGGTGGCTCTGTGGTTATGGTGCTCTGCTGTTCACCCTGAAGTTGCGGGTTCGATCCCGACAGCAGCGGTTCGATGAAGGCGACTAAAGGCATTTCGATGGAGGTGAGATGCTAGAGGCCCGTGTACTGTGCGATCTAAGTGCACGTTAAGGAACCGCAGCTGGTCGAAATTATCCACATACTTTCACTACGACGTCCTTGATAGCCCGAGTCGCTTTGGGACGTGAAACCTTATAAGTCATGGTCTCTAAGTCGGGGGATGACAACTTGGTCAACCCAATTCGGAACGAAGGCCCCAACCCGGACCGCTTGGCATAGTGAGGAGCCTTTAATCAATAAAACTGGAACGAAGTCCTTGTAATGGATGGAGGGAGTATGTACAAGACAATGACATGTGACGCTCAATGCCTACCTCTCATGCAAATTCCCAGAGGGACAGCAGCGTAGATTGAGGAATATACTTCCCCTCAGCCATGAATCCATTGAATCATTCGTAGGCTACTGCGGCTATAATATTTTTTGTGTTCATTCGAGGGCACTTCTTTGGCAGCGGCAGCCAGGCGTGACGCCATGACAGTGTTAATCATTTTGCGCACCAACTAGCTTTAATCAATCCTTACTCCCTGAAGGTAGGAGGCTGTTTTTTTTCTTTTTCAGTTGCTTAGAGAAGTGCCGCCATTATTTCTTTTTTTTTGTTCACTTATGAATGAACAGGTACAGATGTAGGATAAAGCCGAACGAATTTGCTCTCAAACAGGCAGTTTTATACTGCAATGTTTGAAGTACTCAGTGCAAACGGCTTAAGAGCAACAACCGAAGCACGGGCTAACGGTATTTCAGCGACGTGCAGTAAAGCGTGTAGTGAGAGGAAGCATAGCGGCTACAGAGCTTCCAAGAAAGGAGAAGCGAGGCAGTGGTGTTGAAATGATGTACCAACAGTCACTGCTGTCTCTAAGTTACCTGATGTACCTTAAATTGAGTGCTTCGTGATCGGTACAGTTTAATCATAGATGGCTTTTACCGTCCATCAACTCAAGACAATTTCTTCTTTAGCTCAACGAATTCCTTTGTTCCCTCAAAGGCTATTCTTGTAATCTCCTCTTTGATGGTGACTTCAATATGCTGTCAATCGACTGGAGCGGCAATTTTCCTGATCCCCTTTCTAGTACAGCTGAACCTTTTTTTGACCTCGTAATATTTCATCATTTGACTCAGTTAGTGAAAGGGTCCACCCAGATACAAAAAGATACAGCTTCAATTTTGGATCTATTCCTTGTAAGAAATGCCGTGCTCAAACAAGATGCCGAAGTACATATTTTTGACGAAATATCTGTTCACAAAATGCTATCCTTAACTGTAAAACTCATCTCTTCCAGTAAAAACAAGAAAAAAATGCTTCGTTCCAAAGTTTTTGCGCGCCGAAGACGTCGACGTATTAGACGCCATGGATAGGTCGCTGTCTGATTTTATATCTCTTTCTGAATCGAGCACGAGCTGTGTGAACGAGCTGTGGTCTTTCTTTAAGAACCTAGTGTTCAAATGCGTCAAGGACTTTGTTTCCTTGAAACTAAGTATTCTATAGCTACCACACCCATGGATAAGGAAGGAAATATTATGGCTAAGCCCGAAAGCTATACGAGTAAGGAAACAACACTGTCAGTATCCAACAGAGGTTAATGCCAGCAAACTTTGTAATGTACGTGTGCTACTAAAAATGACCATTAATTATCCAGAGGAATACTATCAATGTGTATCTCTGAAAAAAATTTTCTGCTGTCTTGCCCGGCTAAGTTTTGGCCACACTTTTCTTTGGATAAACAACCCTTAATCCAGTTTCTGTATAGGAGGAGAAATCATTACTGATAAATGTCATACGGCAAAGCCTTTCCATCAGTTTTTTATTCGCTGTTTACGGACGACAACGGTCTTAAGCCAAGCATTAATCTTCCAGTTGAGTGGCCGCTCATTGGCAGAATCTCACTGACTGAAGTGGGTATTTTAACTCTCTTATTAAATTTAAACATTAAGAAATCGCCTGGAATGGACGGCATACCAACTGCTTTTTCCGTGAGATGCCGAGTGCTGCTCGAAATATTTGTGTATTCTATTTACCAAGTCTTTATCTTGTGCAGAAGTTCTGAACGATTGGAAGTACGCAAAGGTTACCGCAATGCCCAAAACAGAAAACCGGTCGCTTATCACTTCGTACAAATTAGTGTACCAATGTATTATATCTCGGCTGCCCCCCCCCCCTCCCCATCTTATGTAATACCCTAACCCAAGGGCCTTTAAGGGTACATAAATTATGGTGATGATGATGATAAAATTGACGACCAATTTCGTTGCTCAAATATTGAAACATATTTTGGTCTTTCTAGACATTCTAGAAATTATAGACAGAGACGGTCGAACTGATATGATATTTATAAATTTCTAAAAGGCATTCGACCATGTGTCCCACCCGAAACTAATATTAAAACTACATCAGTACTTAAAAATGATTCACTGCTTGCATGGATTTGTGATAATAGACCATTAAAGTTACAGAGTGTGTTTACTGATGGTGTGCGTTCTGGCTCAGCACTGGTTCATGTGGGCATTCCACAGGGGTCTGTACTTGGACCCCTTTTCTTTCTAATCTTCGTCAGTGACCTAATAAAAGAAAGTTACCGTGAAAATAAGATTATTTGCAAATGACTGCATGCTATATCAAGAAGTTATGGGCTTTAATGACCAGGTCTGTTTGAATTCTTTATTAACCAAGGTAAAAGTGTGGTGTGCCACATGGAAAATGACTAATAATGCAAAAAATAAATGGTCGCTCTATCTGTCGTACGAAAACGGCCCCCTTTAAAATTTTCTTACAGCATCAGTTAGCAGCTGCAAATACTTGAGTCCCGTAATTGAATCCGGCCTTATATGGAGCGAACATACATCCTATATTGCAAAAAAGGCGGAGGCCGCTACGACTGTCGACACAAGAAATTCGTCTTTTAGACTACGAAACGTATACAGACCAATTATTGATTGCACCTCAATAATATTCCACCCGCACACCCATAAAGGTATTGCACAATTAGAAAACGTCCAGAGAAAATTGGTTAGGTTCCCATTTAACAGCTATAGCTGGCAAGTACCTCGGACGGTTCCTTTAAAGAAACCAAACTTGAAGCCATTAAAATTAAGACATCATAGTGACAGACTGAAATACATGTATTTACTTCATCATGGAGTGCTAGTGATAGGAAAGGATGCGTATAATATTTTGTTTCTCGCCCAGACGGTCGAATCATCCGAAAACTTAAACGAATTTTCTTGCAGAACCGACGTATTTAAAACTCGTTTTTCTACGGACAGTAAATGAGTGTAATGCACTCACCACCAGTGCAGTGGAATGCCACACGGTCCAGTCAATCTGCAGCATTCTCAACAGCATTTAGACGGGATACTGCTACTTTTCAGCCATTACACGCTAGACCTTGGACGCTTCATTTGATTCGCCATTTTTGTGCGTAGACTTCGGTTTGCTCCTCAAGCGATCATGCATGCGTAATGCATTTTAGCATATCAGTACGATTATGGTGCCTTTTCTGCGCCTTGTTATATATGTCGTGTTTCCCTTTTCGTTAGCGTTATTACTGCCTGATTTCCTCCTGCACAACCTGTGCGGATCAAGAAATGCTTGTCTGCTAGATTGGCAACTTTTTTCTTCACCCACTTTGAGAGATATCATTTCTTGTGGTATTTTTGTTGGTGTTCTTTAGTTGAAATATTGTAATGCTTTTTATGCTATTCATTTTGTTCAGTGTTTATCACACTGGCCACTCCTGCCAGAGGCCTAAGACTGAGGCAAGCAGTGTTTTGTAAATAAATAAAGCTCGAATGAAACACAGAAATTCCAACACCATAGCAAGAGAAAAAACATACAGTTTAATTTTTCTACAGACACTCATTTGTGAGCTCGAACAGTTTGTTTATTATGTGCTGAAAAAATAGCATACAAACCAAGCTGTACTGCCGCGCACCATTTCGTCATGAAAGAAAACCCTCAAGCCACGGAAAACAAGAAAACTGTTACTGAAATAATCGAAACAAAAGCCTGTTGGCCGCGATGCTTGTTCATCCTCGCCATGTGTGGTTTTGTGTTACTAGCGTAACCTGGAGTGCTGAAAAGGGGATTCGAAACAAGCGGTGTCAATAATGGTGAACATTCTAAAAAAGTCATCATTCAACATAACATCAACGGTGTTCGCTTAAATTATTGGCTGGAAGAAACGCCGCTGGAAACAATTTAATTATTATGTCGACGATTACAAGTCCACGAAATGCAAAGCAGCTACAGGTATAATTTCACTCCTGGCGCCCCAAGGTATTTTCGCCATGGAAGAAGCACTGCTGAATGAGCTTGTACTTACAGCGATGCAGGAGGCACAATCCTAAGTGTATAAACGCAGTGCATGACTGTTGCACTTGAACAATTCCGCCACGCAGCGCTAGAAGAAGCCGCAGTGTGGTTGGTGCTTATTGAACAGCTATGCAATGTACGTTATTTCGATATGAGCTTTCTCCAAAGGAATAAGAAAAGAATAGTGAACTGAATGTAACGTGAAGCGACCAAGTAAACCCTCGCGTTAAATTAGAGGTCCCGTAAAAATAGGAAAGAGCACACACTGGTAAGCGGAATGAATTCAAGCTCTCATCTATTTTTTCATTAAAAGTACCACTCCGAAAAGATTCTCCCGGAGCGCGCGTGTTACGACACCACCGTCTGGCCGACGCGCGCCGCTACACTTACGGAAACTCATCTGGCTAAAAGCTTTCCAATAATGTACCGGCCTCTTCCAGTTCAGTAATGCTGTCTAGTGTCTGCTTTTGTTTTTTGTTGTTTTTTGCACTTACAACCGCTGCTGGCTGTTAGGTCAGTGTTTAGTTTCAACACTGCTTAACGGCTGAATTTCAAGAAATTACTGTACTGGCTGAAGAGTCGCATAGTTCTTCGAAGTTCGTGTGCATTCACGGCAAAAGCAGCGTGTTCTGTGGGCGAAAAAGGAATGCACATTTAGTAGCTACCATCACAGTCATTCGTAAAATTCGTAATTCGTAAAATATTACTCGAGACCTAACACACCGGAGGCACATATGAACAGCCAAAGGGTAATTAGGCACAGCCATTATCTATAAAGGCAGAACACGCTATATAAATTGCAGAGAAGTGCTAGAACGCTTTTACGGCACTTCGCTGAGCGCAAATCAAGGAACAAGTCTTTCAGCCGTAAGAAAGCTTTTTTTTTTCTATCACATTACGCTCTCTGTCGATAGCTACTACACTGAAGTTACTGTGAAAGTTGTTACCACCAGTTTGTCGACTATGGAGTAAAATGTTTTTTAGTGCTCTAGCACTTATAGTGGGCATTCCTTGTATTTCGCGCTTGTGTGCGTCTTAAGCCTGCTTTCTGGCAACCTGTCCAGGTGCGTGCGTGTATGTGTATGTATATGACGTGACGTGTCACGTGACATAGGCGGCAGGTGGACAATAAACGGTGAAAAACAATGGCCCCACAACGCTAGCGCATCTGATTCGGATTTGGCCTGACTACGCTATTCGAGTGACATTTTTTTCTTTTCTCGCCGTTTCCTTCTAGCAGAACTTACGGACTTCCAAGTTCTTTCCTCGTGCACTACCTCAATTCCAACACGATGGAGCACTCTGCATAGTGTATATATATATATATATATATATATATATATATATATATATATATATATATATATATATATATATATATATATATATATATATATATATATATATATATATATATATATATATATATATATATATATATATATATATATATATATATCAAAATTATTGCAACCTTGTTACCAGCTGCGATGGCGCTCGTCTTCTGAATCCAATGTCCCGGAATGAGATGCCGGCAACAGCTGCAGCATTTCGACAGAGGCGAAACACAAAAGAAGCCCATGTGCTATGCGTTGTCAGCGCACGTTATGGAACCTGTGGTCGTCAGAATGGATCTGGAATCCCCCAATGCAGTGTCTCTTATAGACCAAGTGCAGTTTCGGTACGTAAACACCCCTTTCGCCACTCGTTACTTTCTTTGCCATTGGCCGTGCCACACAAAGCTGTCTCTCTAAAGTGCTGCTCACAGTATTGAATGTCACATCTTAGAACGTTTAATTCTTTAGTTTCTACAGTCACAGTTTTATATGGCAGCTCCGGTGAAATCACGGCGTCATCGTCGTCCGTGCACCCGCACACCCCATGACTGCTTACTGCTCCCGCTTACTGCAAAGCCATCAGCAGAAAGAACACGCGCACTAGGGTTCACGCTCGTGTAGCGGCATAAAGGCATCCCACACCCTGCCCACACAAGGCCCATGAATATTTTACAGTTAACCCACAGTTACTAAATGCGCGGAGTAGCACATGCATTTCACACCACCACAGCTGTTGCTGAGATTCACATTACCGCAAGGGTAAACCTGAGGTGATTTTTTTTTTACAGCGGAAGCTGTTAAGGACCTGTTAGTTGGGTTGAGCTAATTCGTAATTCTTCTACCCTTTAATCCACCCGCTGTTGTGATGCCCTACCGTAACACGTGCATGCAGTTCGTCTTGCAGAGTCAGGTTTTGCTCCAGAATCTCCTACACATGTCCTGCGGCTTCTCAGATCAGAAGGTTGCCCTCGTGCCTATCAAGGACCGGGAGAGAAGGACTTGAAAAGCGAGAATGCCTGAAAAATAATAAGAGTGGTCTATAAGTGGTACATATATGCATTATGCTGTGAAATTCTTTACCTAAATATATTGCGAAATGAAAACACCTCAACAGCAATCGCTCAATCTCGCGTTACACAGCTGTAACCATCCTGTTAGTTTTTTCGCGCGTGGTACATCAGGCATTCATTATAAAGCATAAGTAACGAACTTTAATTCAGATTATCCCGTTGGGGCCCAACAGCCAGGGACGTTGCGTTCACTTTATTCTCGTTTGATCTAACTTGCCAAGCTTCGAGACACAGTCGCCCTTGAAGCAATGCCACCGGCAGGCGTCGGGCACTAATTCATGGTTGCGCCTCGTAAGCAGGCATCGTTCACGCGAGCGAGGGTCCCTGCGCCTGCACGCCACACGTCACCTCCCCGCTCCGGGAGCTGCGCCACTCGTTGCGAGCCAGGCCGATTGTCAGCTCGCTACGAGATTACGGGTTGCTCACGGCAGCGCCCGAACAAAGGCTGCGCTCGGCTTGGCCCCTAGTATAGGCACGGTCCGTACAGAGAGGAAAAGACGGAAGGGAAGAAAAGAGAGAAAGAGGGAAATGCTCTCCCTAACGGCCGCACCGTAGCTACGCATTCCCATGCACTGCGGCTCATGGAAAACCATGCAGTGCTCGTGCGGCCAGCGAGCTGGTAGAGTCGGTTATCCTGGAGCCGAATTCACAAAGCTGATAGCGTGTAAGATAGGCTCGTGATTTTTTAGCATCGTTGAGACAGTCATTGAGATGCCATTGAGAACGACGCCTCCTGCGGCCAAGAGGTGGGCGCTGTCGATTATATGCACTTTAAAATGATTAAATCATCCCATTCAATTCTCTGGACCAGGAGGCGCTCGTCGCCGCCCCATTCGAAGTGGGATGCGAATAAGCTATACCTAATCTGCGGTGACGTGGACCGACCAAATGTAGGCCTTGGAGCGGGAAGGAGAGGCAGAAAGGGAGCAGTTATCGTCACCACTTCCTCGCCAAAGAGTAGGAGGAGCGGCATTGAAAGTATTAGTGATTGTCTGACGCGGGACCAAGCTCTTGTTCACTGGGCCACAACTTCGCCAACTCTCGTCTGCGTTCCACGTAGCTGCACGCTTTTACCAGCGAGGCAACAGTGTGGAACCTATGTGGAGGAGGAGCACCAGTGTCTTCGTTTCTCAGCGCGAGGCCTTCTCTTTAGCGCCGCAGGAACGCTTTGTCTTGCCGGTCGTAAGCAGGCCAGTGCCGCACCACCACGGGCGGCAGACCCGTTTTCTCACGAGAATGGCGCTGATTAATGAGAGAGCGGCGGCGTATTCTGCCGCCGCAGCAGCCGCCACCGTGGCAGAGGCCGCCGCCACCACCGCCCGACGGCGCATGCGCGGAGGAAGGAACTGCTTCCCGCGGGCATACAGTATACAGAGCTCGTCGGCGATGTGAAGGCAGCGGGAAAGGTGAAAGGGAGGGGAGAGCGCCGAACGCTTTCTGTATATCGAAGAGGTTTCTTCCCTAGCTCCCTCCTAACCCCTTCCGCCCTGGTCTTTCCCCTCCTTGTTTAGTGGCGTGTAATTAAGGACGCAATTTCTCCGAGCCCGGGTTACGGCTCGGGCCGAAAAGCGCTCTTGTGTTTTATGGGGCCCCCGTAGCCCTCCTTCGTTCCGCTGCGCCATCTTCCGCGGCCCGTTCGTTGGTCCGTTGCAGTTTCCTTAGCTGGAACGAGTGCGGCAGCCAGTGTTTCCCCTTCCTATCCGCTGCTGGTGGCTTGCGCAAGCGCACCCCCGGAGCTGGCAATTCGTTTCCCACGAGTGATTGCAGCCGCGCTGATTTGGTGCCTGCGGTCGCTTGCCGGGGCGCAAGTAATGAAACAAGTTTGATCAGTGGCCTTGTCTGTGCCCTTTTTCCAGCGCCCTCCTTTCCGGAGCCCAGGATCAATATTAGAACAAGGTAATGTTCCCGCGTGGTAGCGAGAGCCAATGTAACGAGCCGGTCTTTTGGTTTTTCCTCTGCCACTGTCTCGTTGCCGTTGATGACTCGCTCTGCCCGGTGACCTCGGGTGCTTTGCTGAACGAGTAAACAAAGGGCATTGCCTAGGGGGCCCTGCAATACCCAGTTTGTTTTTGAATTGCAGACATAATGACCCCGATGTCAACATGGAGGCGGGAGAGGAGGCTGATGACTTTACGCTAGCCACGTCTTCGGACGCCTTGTGTGTGTTTGGATAACTTGTACTGCCAAAGTGGCACTTCAGGAGCACATTATCGGACGGATAATGCAACACTACATTAACGCGCACACAGTCCGTCTTTTATTCTCTCCTCCCATTCTCTGGCCTTGTTTCTTTTTTTTTTCTTTTTTAATGCCCGATCCTTTTACTCGCTGTCGGCCTAGTCTAAACCTACGGCCTATTTCAACCTACTTCACTCGTCGTCTCGTTTATCTAACTCTGGCTGATTTTCGGAGAATGAAATTACGGCGCGGTTCTCCCTCAGGCTGGCATCCCGTGGGAATTCTGCAAGCAGAGGGAAGATAAGGCGCCCTACGGCACTTACAAGAAGCCGTCTTTACGGGGCCATGTCTTAGCGCAAGATATCCGACGTTGTATTGCGATCCCCCCCCCCCCTCCCCCTTGACAGCTCCTACTTGGGGCGCCAAACTCGCGGGGTGCTAAAGAAGAGAGGCGGAAAAAAATAAGAGAAAAACAAGAAGATAGGCAGAAAAAGGGGGCAGTAAGAGCGACGCCAGAAACACGATGGAGACAGCGATGTAGGGGGAGACGGAGCGATGAGCCCCCGAGGGCGTCAAAGTGCCGATGGAGGCGTTGCTGCGCTACAGCATAGGCAGCCGTTGCTGCTATGTTCGGGCCCTCCCAAAAGACTTCAACTATCGGCCGAAAGTTTGGAGCGTGACTTGAATTTTACATTGGTCTGAGAAACAAAAAGGCGTGAAGGAAAAATGAAAAAGTGGAAAGCAGCTGATTCTTCGCCAAGGCCCCGCGCGTAGATCAAAGGGCTATCTTTCTTTCGTAATCCCCAGGGGGCGTGCTTGTTTTCGTCTCACCAGTGGCACGTCTTTTGCGTCTGGCGTTTGGTGCCCCCGAGCTACTGATCTGTCTTGGAAGCAGCGATCGAGCGCCGTCTCGCCTGCGTTACAAGTTATTTCAACCGACCAAAGGAAAGAGTCTGACGAAAGTGCAAGTAAAAAGAAAATAGCAGTCACTTGGACGTGCTGCAGAGATTCGAAAAGATTCGCGCTCGTCCGCAGCACGCGCGCTTCGATTCTGGCTTGCAGCTCTGTACTTGGCCCTGTTTCAGTGGGGTTATCGATTACATTTACGTTGCCATCGATTCCTTCGTACTCTTAGCATGGTTTTTCGTTTCATGCATTTCTGACTGGTAGCACAAGGACATCTTAACTCTTATTTTAAAGCCCACTGCGCGGAAGAGCTGACGAGGTGACTTATCTAATCTGATTGGAGTTCGGAGCGTGCTACAAAGCGTCAGACACGGGTTCTGTTTTATTTTCTTATACGTAGCGGGCTTTATCCTCTTGGTACAGAGGGTTTTAAGCTGCCAGATGTGATGATAACCCAAATGAGAAAACGAAAAACCTATTCCCTTGAGCCATTTCCTCGGACGCCGCGTTGCTGAGTGGCGTTGAATGGCATTTTGAAAGGCGAACTTTTTTTCCGAAACCCGAGCCGAATGTAAACACCCTAGAGAAGCGCGCTAGTGAGGACACAACAGATAGTCAGGCCAAGCTCACAAACACATTAATGCTCACAGGCAAACATGCGCAACAAACAGATGGGAGTGTTTTTGGTTTCGATAAGGAAGGGAAGGCACCGTTTTCTAAACAGAGCCATCGAGCGTTATCTTACGCTTACCACCAGTCCTAAGCCACGCAGCGCAGAGAGTCTGTGGAATGGGAGAACGTGAGCGAAAAGAAAAAAAGAGGTAATCCCTTATTAGAGCACTAACGCCGTCCTTTTCAAGTCGGGGACGATTTTTTTTTTTCCCATGCGTTTAGTGCCGGCGCCGGCTGAGCGGAAACGGACTTCTAGAAGGCTGCTATACGGAGAGCGCGGCGCCGCAGGCGACAGAGGCGTCATTTCCAAGCTGAAACGCGAGCAAAGTTTCTCTGGAACGAAGCGATCACAACCAAATGAAAAAAAAAAGGGGGGGGGGGACGAAGAAGTTGCAGCAGCCCTCGAGCACTAAGCTCGGCTATCGAGAGCAATCCAAAGCTGCCGCCATTGAGGCCAGCTTCTGCCTCTGCTGGAGCAGCACTTTGTTCGTTGCGTTTTTCTCGTTTTCATTTTTTTTTTTCCGACGGCTTTTTGCTTAACGCCCCGCGCCAAGCGAACCGGAGCGCTTCGCTTCCGAGGCGATCCTCGGACGCCGCTGGCCGCTACTGCAGCGCCCCCTTTCATCCCGAAGAGCGAGCGGCGCCTCCAGAGCCATTGGCCGGTTTGAGATTGCTCCGCGCTTCTTCTAAGCTGGCCGCGGCCCGCTCCATTTGCTCTTAATATTTCGCGCGCCGCTTCGTTTTCTTTGTGCGCGCTTCCCCATCATGACGCTTATGACCGAGTAACGGAAGAAAGGATGTAGGGAGGACGTTACTGAGAGTCTTGTTCTCGGCCCATTGTCCGGCTTAACTGCGATTTTTTTTTTTGTATATGTGTTCGCTGGCGTTAGGAATGGCGGAGTTTGTTGTTTTCTACATTTCATGATGAACTTGGCGTTGAAAAGTGCGAGCCTGCTGCAGACCGCCCCACCGGGATCAGGTGCAGCGGAACTCGTCGCTAAGAGCAGGGGCTTAGTCGCTCGGCGCCTTCTTGCCCAAAACTAAGCGCACTCTGCGCTTCTCCGACTGAACGCCCGGAGTGTATACCTCGTGGAATAAAGACTTCAGAGAGAACAGCGGCTCTTAATTACTGTTTTGCCCTTATACGCGATTGGATGTTTCAGGGAAACTTGTGCAAATTGACAGTAACGCGAGGGAAATCACGTGAGTGATAGCTTCTGCCGAAAGTGAAACCCCGAAGAGGACAAACATTCTCTCCAACGGAGTATAGCAAACACTTTCTTACTGCTCTGATCAACGTAGAATCGGAACAGACAACTGGTAGTGTCCACAGTGATCTTCAGGAAGTCACAGTAGGCAAGAAATAATAGGCAATAGAAGTCCCAATAGCATTAGAAGTCTCAATAGAGCCATTAGAGGTCCTAATACGCAATAAATAGGTACCGCTTATGCGGCGCCTATTTTAAGAAGTAGAACGTTCTTATGGCTAGTTGGTTGATTGCAGAAAAAAAGGTTAGGACTGCGCGAATGGCACACGCTTGTGTTGTCGTTTTTGTTCCTCGTTTTCCTGTCGTGTCTCATTCGCGAAGTCCTAACCTTTTTTTCTCCCTATTTCTACATGCCGCCTGTTTCAGGCTGCTCAGATGTGCGTATAGAAAAAAGTATACTCAGGTACATGAAACAAAACATTTTCCTTAATGTTTTACGCGCGCCTGAATAAACTCAGTAAGAATTTATTCGTGCTGAAAGAATACCCATGCCAATGAGACACAAATAGTTACCGTGATTCAGAACGCTTACGCCCAAATAATATTCAGTTCCGCCGTTTAGCGAATCGAAACAAAATAGTGTGCTCTATGTCGCCTATTTCAGAAAGGGAATGGTGTGCGATATTTTTCCCCTGTTTATCTCTTCGCGGGTTAACACTGTTAAACATCAAGTATAACAAATCGATAATTCTGACTTGGGGCGCTACATACCATACAGGGCAGCATATTGCACGGTTTTTAGTATTAACAAATGAGTTGGTTTTATGACTTCATCAGCCAGACTACGCCCTCTGCAGGACAAATGACTCCCCCATATCTCTTCAAATAACCCTGTCCTGTGCCAGCTGCGGCCACCTCTCAATCTCATCCACGCACATAACTTATGCCACCCCCTGCTTTGATTGCCTTATCTTGGTTATCCTGTCAGTTACCCTAAACGATCATGGGCTTTATTGTCTACGCATTACATGCTGCGCAAGCCCATTTCTTCTTGATTTCGGGGAGGATGTCATTAACCCGCGTTTCCTCCCTCACCCACTTTGCCCTCTTACTGTCCCTTAACGTTAAACTATTCATTTTCCTTTCCATAGCACGCTGTGTTGTCCTAAATTTAAGTTGAACGTTTTTCGTTAGCCTCCACGTTTTTGCACCGTAGGCTAGTCGTTTCGATACAGCTGTTATATACTTTTCTCTTGGCGGATATTGGCAAACTGCCAATAATGATTTCAGAGAACGTGCTAAATAAGCTCCACCCCATTATTCTTCTAGTTATTTCACACTTGTTACACTGATCTGCGGGCCCTACTTGCCCTAAGTAGACATATTCTCTGACCAGTACCAGCGTCGATCTCTACCAGTCGTAAAGTGCTGCTTCCTTCCGATACTGTTGAACATTACTTTGCTTTCCTGCATTCTAATTTTTAGACGAAACACTCTGCCTTTTGAGGCTTTGATCATATCTTCATATCTTGAAATTCATCATCCCCAGAGTGGCTTAGGAAAGTAATGTCATCAGGGAATCCCATGTTGCTAAAGTGCTTTTAATTAACTCTTACCCCCATCTGTCCTCAATCCAGGCCTCTGAATACCTCCTGTACACATGCGGTAAATAACATGGATGACGCATAGTATAACCCTTTCGCTACCGAAGGCGAGCTGGGTTCGTCCACATAGTACCGCTCCTGCCGAAGGTGGGCTAGGCACGCCTTCGCTTGCGCAGGTTCCCAGCCCGTATCGAAGAGTAGCTTGGTTGGAGCAATGCTTCTAGTATACGCTGAAATCAACACTTGACGCGACAGTAAAAAAAAATCAAATCAAGTTTTATAAGCCGGAAAATCCGGCCAAAAATAATTTGAACCCCAACAACGACCAGATATGGCAGGCTACGGTAGGGACAGTTCCCGCCGGGGCGAGTCCGAATGAAGGCGTGCGGTAGTTTCCTCAGATTCAGAAGCCGAGATCAATCTCTCTTCTGAGAGTACGAGTGGTACCAGTGAGTTGTGCTTCCCTTCGGAGTCGTCGGATTCTGAGCACGACGACGTATCTCGGCGTGCAGGCCGTGGGCGACATTTCGTTAGGAACATTTGCATGGCACTGTCATCAGTGAAACAGGGTCCTCTGTATAACTCATTTATGGCTATTGGTTGAATGCGCTTCATCAGTACGGGACCAGAAGCGGCGCAACATCTTTCCACTCAATTATTCTCATCCGATTGTAAGTGTATATTCAGCGCTCATCTGCTGCTGAAGTGTACCTCTAACTAGTTTCTCGCCGTTAATTAGCTTGTGTCTTTTTCATTGCTCTACTGCAATAATTTTTCCACAGCATCCTTATCTACTAATATATTATCAACACAGTTCAGAAATTTGGATTTGTTTGGTGTATGGTTTATGGGGGTTTAACGTCCCAAAGCAACTCAGGCTATGAGGGACGCCGTAGTGAAGGTCTCCGGAGATTTCTACCACCTGGGGTTCTTTAACGTGCCCTGACATCGCACAGTACACGAGCCTCTAGAATTTCGCCTTCATCGAAATTCAACTGCCGCGGCCGGGGTCGAACCCGCGTCTTTTGGGTAAGCAGCCGAGAGCCATAACCACTGAGCCACCGCGGCGGCTAGATTTGGATTAAACTATAGCAACTCATGCGTTCTACATTTGGCGGCAGGCAAAGCAGTCGATTTATAATTTCAAGAAACTGGGGTGCAGTCCCATAGGACATTCCTTGAACCGAGTCGTCTAACACAGGCAGCTGCCTCCTGCAACAATGTGCAGAGTTCAAATGCTTAATTCGCTATGTGCGATTGTCTTTAATTTTTACTTGGTTTTGCTGGTGTGTTAGCTTGGAGACACCTGTTGTTCAAGTAGCAAGAATTAGTTTACAGGATTAGATTAGAGAGAGCAAGAATTAGAATTAGAGATGTTCAAAATCTTTGAAACTAGGCTTTTTTGAGCGAGAAGTGCGCTTTTTTTTTGGGTATAACCTTTTCAGTGCTGCAGAGGATCATAATGCAGCGAAAATATACGAGCTAGTAGGCTGGTTAACTAATATTGAGTAGTCTCCTTATTTACTGAGAGGTAAGCAGCCCATCGTAAGCGGCATCAATATCGGATTTTATAACTACGCAAACACATTTGCACCCGGTGGTGTAGCCCAACAAATTTTACCTACACTGCGCCAAAATAAACGGGTTTTCAAAAAGCTCGCAGACAAGCAAACCCTCCAGGCCACGTAACTGGTCAAAATAGCCAACATTTGTTGGGCCATAACGCCGAGGATCATTGCGTTTTCGAAATTCTAAGAACTGATATGGATATTACTAATGGTGGGTTGCACGCCACTATATAAATCCGGAGACGTAGAATTATAGTGAAAAAGTTAACTATTCAAAATTTGTTTACTACCCTACTAGTTAGTACGTCTTAAGTGTATTTTGATGCGCTACAGCGCGAAAAACGCCATGCCGAAAAACGAAATCTTTTAACTCAGAAAGCTTGCTTTTAAAATTCCAGAACATCAGAGGCAAAACACCCAGTGTCGAGTGCGATTTTTTTTTTGTGGTGCGCCACTCTCTTCTGCAGCGCACGTGCCCTCAGGGTAGAACAAATAAATCAGCAAATTGCTTGGTAAATGTGTTTTTATAAAGCGAGTCATTGACTCAGAATCAAACGAAAGCAATTCTGGCTTAGAACGAAGAAAAGGTACGATTTTGTTTTAGATAGATGGTGAGAGATCTGCGTACGGTTCAGGCAAGAAGTTCTTGCCTTCTGCCGGCTTCCAGATCATTAGGAACAAGTAACAAGTTGAACCCGGTGTGCTTCAAGGCTTCTTTGGTATCTTATCACTTTGCTCTTCTTAACCTAAGGGAATGCGACAATGAGCGCCGGTGGTAAAAACCAGAATCTTTCCATCGGACAGAGACGAATAATAAAAATAATGCAAGAGAAAGGGCGATGACTTCTATAATGACCGTTTTTTTCGACGCGAGAAACTGCGGCCACCGCAAAACAAAAAGAAGCGGCGGCACGAGGCATGCTTAACGGTATGTGTTTGTTCTTCGTTTTCTTTCTTGGTTTTACATTTAGTGCCTGAAACACTGAAGCTGAAGACGGAAACCACTTTGGTAAAAATATCAACTAGAGTCAATTTAAAGCTTTATCAACAGGCTAGAGTTCGTCGTAGTAAGCGGATTTGTTCTCAGAATTCTGTCTGGGCCGAAGCACGTGCTCGAGAACAATTGACAAGAAGTACGACAACATGAAGCGTACTACACAACTTTATGGTTTAAGCCGGGCTGGAGAAATAAGGCTTAACATTAGAGTCTGCAAAATGTGTTGTCCGCAAAACAAAGAAGGAAGAAAAAAAATATTCGTCGCCCTCACTATCTGAATATTGAGCTAAGCGGGTTTTTTGTTCAAGTTTTAATTTGAGTGCTAAATGTTACCTTGCCTTGTATCTCATGGTGTTGCCCCTCCTGCCTAGGCCTACCAAAGCTAGCAGTATTGAATAAATAAACAAACAAATAAATAAATAAATAAATAAATAAATAAATAAATAAATAAAATGAGATTCATGGCTACATCATCATCGTCATCTTTATTACACCCACTGCAGGGCAAAGGCCTCTCCCATGTCTCTCCAATTAACCCTATCCTTTGCCAGCTGCATCCACCCTTTGCCTGCAAACTTTTTAATCTCATCCGCCCCCCTAACCTTCTGCCGCCCCCTGCTACGCTTACTTTCTCTTGGAATCCACTCCGTTACCCTTAAGGACCAGCGGTTATCTTGCCTTCGCATTACATGACCTGCCCAAGCCCATTTCTTCCTCTTGATTTCGACTACGATGTCATTAACCCGCGTTTGTTCCCTCACCCAATATGCCCGCTTCCGGTCTCTTAGCGTTACACCTATCATTTTTCTTTCCATGGCTCGCTTGCATATACATGCGTGGCATGGCTACATATACCTGTCTAATCATTGGGTAATAAGGGAGTCATTTGAGAGTAATTTGTCTTTATCCCTGGAAGAGGACGAGCTGAGCAAATAGCTCAGCTTCCCTTTTTAGCCGTATACCTTCACTCGTAGGATGCTAGGAATATATATTAAAAGTACTCTTCATCTTGGGATTGTCTCCTAAATTCATCGGAATATATAGTCACACTCTGCCTTGTTAGTACAGTGAGTTTCCATGGTTTGAATCACGGAGACGAATTGAAGGAAGGTTCCAGCGCTCGTTCTCCTGACCTATTGCAAGTAACACTGCGTTTAGTTTTCCGTGCAGGAAAGAATATATCGTTCATCTGGGCATTACAAATCTCGTCCTTTTTTTCTAGTTGTCATGTAAACACTGCGATGCACTGGTTACGAAGTTCATAGGCTGAAAGAAGACTATACTGAATCGTTGATACACGGAATAAGAAAATGCGCCCGGGCTCCACGTGGAGATCATCGTAACATATCTGCTCATGTTTTGATGAAACAGCATAGAGGATGAGGGCGTAGATATAAGATTACAGACAGACCCACCTTCTTTGCCGGCCGGAATAACACGTAAGGAATGTTCTTTGACAAAGTTCACCGCGTAATGAACAGGGGAACAAGAGATAACAAGCCCGCATTTGGCCATGCTGTCGACCCCTTGAGATATTCACAGCTGTTTTTCTTCACCCGGTACTTTGTTCGAGACCTGTCTCAAAAGCGACAAGAGGTCGGGCGCTGTATTCTTCGGCTGAACAGTGAATTCCGGACCAAAGGCTTGTATCTTGGCAACGTCATTGGGGAGGTGGAGGTTTTCTGGGTTGTCGACTTGCCCTCTTGAGTTATGAGTTTTGCGGTGCGTCAAAGACCTCGCATTCTGAGTCTTAGCACATCGACTGTCTCCTCGACGGTCAACAAGAATGGCCATTAAGATACGAGCTTTGTAGACACTTGTTTAATTTACCGGAACTAAAGCTGGTGCACAAAAAGATTTGTTTACATTCGACAAGGACGACTTACGCTACTTAATGCCTTGTATTTGCCCTTACCCTAATACCGAGGCTCCTCCAGCGCGGTGCCGATCGCTACTGCGCATAAACGGTGAACAACCAACATGCCCAAACAAAAGGTTTCAGCTAAACGGTAGGCCTAGTATGCCTTTAGTCTTGCTCACGCTTGCGTTAAATTATATTTGTAGAGGTGAATATTGTCAAAAGAGGAATTCGCGCAGCCGTTCTTTTCCCAGATATTTCCTAATGTGCGGTGGAGACTTTTATCTTCATAACTATGCCTCTGAAAGGGGACTCAAGGGTTCAATGGTGAAGTACGAAGCGTAACGCTTGTACACTAACTACATACGCATATATAGAGACGATAGTAGCATACACGCACTTGCGGTTTAATGAAAAATTACAGATGAATTGTTACAGGAATATTGCCGTATTCTAGCGCAGTTGATCTCGCGCGGCAGTTTCGTAATGTGGCTAGGCAGGGTATCTAAAGTCGCAGAAACTATTACAAGCAAGCTAGGTAAGCCGTTTTCGAAAACGCTTTGGGTATTTTCTCCTCAAGAACCGCTATATTCACCCGTAATGTCGATTAGCAAGAAACTATGTAGCCATTTTGATTGCTAGGTGCGGATCCTGTTGCAGAGGGGAAAAAAAGCAGATAGCATTAATTACTGCTACACAGACTACTTTAAATTTTTGAACAAAATTATGGAATAAAATACATTGGCGCGAATCTTTGCAGTGTTTGTTCATTCTTAAAAGCTGCTTGCATGCCGCTTTATTGCTTTGTTTGCGATGCAAGACGCGACCAGATTTGTCTCGATTGATCGCATCAAGACGGAGCTGATTCTACATTGTTCCAGAATATTCTAGTAACTTTCCACGCGTTATCTCGAAAGTTCGCTATCAGCTTTAAATTGAGCACGGCCGAGAGCGTCCGGCATTCAGTTCGACGACGGCAGAGCCCGCTTGTTGCTACGACGCCGCCGAGTGGTTCAGTCCATTGTGGGCGCAAGTCAGCAAAAATAAAGTGTTTTATTTAGACTCCATTTTCGCTATTTGTCTGCTCTCTAGATTGCAGTTACCACTTCGTGAAGATATTCTAAAGGATTCTCGGATTCTGAAATCTTCTTTGGAATCTAGCAAATGCCGCCGAACTCTATAGAGATATGAGCTATGCTAACGCTTTATCTTTGTGCCAATACTTTCGTTTCTCACTCCAATAAACCGTTGTGCGTTCAAACTGGTTCCTTCTTTTTCTATTTGTTCTGTTCTGCGATGATATTGGCAGACACTAAATTAGCTTTTGGTGGCCGAAAGTCGAGGAATCCGTTGGGGAATCAATGCTTGTTTTGAAAGGGCAACCAACACTAAAGCAAACATTTATTTTGCCAGAGTACTAAGAGTACACTAAGAGCATGTAATACCCACTGATATTGCACGACTTCGTTATTTACCCTGACGACAGGAAATATCTTCGTAGGAGCTTGCTGCACCGCCACCAAAGAATTTGTAATTTTTCTTAAATTTTGAACGAAAAGATATTTGCTCTTTCCTACGAGCAAATAATGAAAGATTCGTTTTGGAGCTCTTCACTCTTCAGCGCTCCAGACTTGTTGGCTTTACGAAAGATAGTAATTTTGTGATTATAAACAAATAGAGGAAAACATTCAATTTCCCAAGAACTGCTATATCTCATGGTGTCTTAACAAATAAAGAGTGACTTTTGAAAGGCACGCATACCCTTTCATTATAATGCGAATGCATTAAAAGTCTGATCAAGAAAAAACAAATCTGTCATCGAGCATGAAATTCGCCCATTGGCTGAAGGAACTGATTTCACCAGACCGTATAATTCCCATTTGTTGCATGGAAGTGATGTCACCAGACTAGAAGTGGCGTCACCTTCAGTAAAGAAAACTTCGTCTAATGCTATCGTATTGCCAGCACGGAAGGTAATTAGGAGTCCCTCGTGATTGTTTTGTCTCTCATAACGAGGTTCATAATGCTCACACATGGCCTCCAATCTTGGACGACGCAAGTTCAGCAAATCGTGCCTTGACGCCGCATCGAAGCTGTGGCTCATCCGTAGCTCTCCTCTCTCTCTTATGTACTGAGATTTGACGCTAGCAGCGAATATTTAAAATATTTCATTCGTATTCAACTTTTACCTGCATTATTCATAATAGATTTTGTAGCAGAGATGCGCTATTTTATTGGATTCAGTTATGAAAAAAACATCATTCGCCCAACCCTAGTTATGTGTGACTTGCCCACATGAAGAAGACTCCTGAACTTTGCGAGTGACATCCAAATATTCGCTGCTGACAGCAGCAAGTTCTCACGCAAAGATACCCTTTGAGAATGCATCCCACGTGTAGAATATTATTGTCAGTACTTGATCACTGGTAACGCAAAGCTGCCTGTTCCGAAAAACATTTTTAAGCAAAAGAACAACAGAACAAGCCGAGAAACTAATCTCCTTTCTCGGTCAGCAGACCTTCCTGTTTCCCACGCACAGAAGCCATGTTCCTGGTGTGAAAAAAGCTCGCACTTAGCCTGGTTTATTTTCTTCAAAATCAGTAGCATGAGTGTTTCAAAGAATTGGTTACTTGGAGCCTCATAAAACTTTCAGTGCAGTGCCTATTGTAAGCCTGCTTTTTTTTCTGGTTTTATCTGCGACTTGCAAGAATGTCTTCCTGTAATTTGTTTATTCACTTGGAATTCGTGGGCGAGGTCAACAGAGTAAGCTGCACATATATACGAAGGAAAAACTTGGAACCAATGGCAACTAAACATTCCGGCTTTCATCATATCTCCAACAGCTCGGTAACTACAGTGATCCTAGGGTATCAAGCTTAAAGAAAGAAACGACCCTTTCGCTCAGGAACAGGGGAACGCCGCATGAGCCTTGGTTTCTAGCTTCGCAGTCACGAAACTGAAAAGAAAACAATTTACTGCACCCACTGTTCTCAAGCTCTTCCCTTCCTCCCCCCCCCCCCCCCCCCCCCCCGCCCTCTTCTGCGCTGTATTCCCTCTCTCGGTCGTCATCGTATCTTTGCTTGTCACCAGCCGGGGCCACCATTTATACGCACAGCACGTCCGCCACACGGCGCACACCATTTCCCGTGGTTTCCGCTTTCCGAGCCGCCTCAAAGAAGCCCGAGGAAAAAAGTTTGTTGCCATGATGGGACCAGGGCGGTGCGCGGGAGCGCCATATAAAAAACATCGCGCACTGCCTCTGCCGTCCCCTCGCACAAGAGGAAAAAAAACTGGAATTGACAAGAACAACAACCACAACAGTGAAGCACATACGCGGATGGTGGCAATAACAACAACAACAACAACGCGACGCAAGATGCAAACGTGATGACACGGCACTTTTCGTAACGAGCAGTGCTCAGGCGAAGCAGTTTCACGTTTCGGGCCGCTTGAGATGGTGCGGGGGCCGGTGATGTCGCGGCACGGTAACTCCGGACGGGGGACCGATCCGTAGACAAAAGAAAATGAATGGTAAGCGAAAACAAGTGTATGTGTGTTTTACCCTCGGTCAGGGGACGCCTGCTGTTGTCGAACAAAAACAGGAAAAAAATACAAAGGAAGACAGAATCCGTTCGAGGAGTGTAGGTCGGATCGCATTGCCCCGCGTCGTCGTAGACAACAATGACGTACGCCCTCTCTGCGCCAGGGACGAGAGGCCCATAAAGAATCAGCCGGTGCTCGACCCCTCCCACGCCTCCCCCATCGACCTCACCCTTGACGACCTTACGCATCGAATCGTGTTTTTGTTTTGTTGTCTTATTTACGCGGATGCTTTCTCAGCTCGCCATCGTAACCATTTTCCCAGCAAAACAAAAGAAGGAAAAGGAGAAGGCTTAACTGGATATGGGGAAAGAAGGAGTGCAGAAGCGGGTGCGGGCACCTCGCCCATTGGGGAAGAAGGAAGCGAAGGCGAAAGCGAGGCGATGCGTTGCTTCCTGGAGAAGTCGGGAAAGGAGGGTCGCTCGAGAGTGAAAGAGACGACAGTCTGGGATGTTTGATCCCCAACGGGGAGGCTGGTGGCAACGAGGGGGGAGTGAGTCTCAGAGGCAGCAGCAGCAGCAGCAGGAGCGAAAAGCAGTACCGCCGGCTTGGCGCCGCCCGCAAAAATGCGAAGAAAATAGAGGCTCCGGCGACATGTGTTCTCGATAGCTCGGCAGCATTTGGGCGCGCGCTCGGGCGCCGTGTCTTTGCTGCTGCTGCCGGCAAAGCTGGACCCGTCTATAACTGCGCCCCGTTTTCATGCGTATGTCTACTTGTCGCCGAGGGAGTGGCGGGAGCGTTGTAAGTGTGGAGGAAGTAAGGGAAGAGGGCAAGGGGCAGGCATTGCCAGGGGAACCACACTGTGACGAAGACCGAAGAGCCAATGGCGTCATCCGAGCAGAAGCAAAAGACTCGAGCCCGTGCGGCACCATATGGCGTCAGTATACGGCGAGGGTTCTCCGGGGCGCACACACACACGCCACAGCAGGGCCGGAGGCCCGTGTGTGTGTGGGCGTGCAAAGAGCCCATACTTTCTTTCATGCTTGGCTGGCGTAGGCAGTTTCCCTTTGGAACGTGGCAGTTCCGCTGCTTGCTCTCGCAGAATATGTCTCCCACAGAACTGCAGCCTTTCTCGCTTTGTTTCTCTATGTGTGTGTGTGTGCGTGGCGCAAAGAACCGGCCATTTTCCTGAAGAGGTGTGTACTTGCCATGGCTGAGTGTACATTGACTCGAGATTAGTTCACCAAAAAAGCAGCTTATGAGCCTCTCTTGCCTTTTATTTTTTTTTTCATTTTGCTCTTTCTCTCTCTCTGACGACTTTTTCGGCTTTTGAAGAAGGTTGAAAAATGGGCGCTTAAGGAGAAGTAGCGAGAGCAGTGAATTATGAGGCTGTGCTGAAGTGCTGCCGAGCTCCGCGGCATGCTGGTCGTTTCGACCAGACTTGAAGGCACGCGTGAAGTTGTGGCTGTTTGCCGCTATCCAGTTTATTTTTTATGGCGTCTCGCTTGTCACTATTTATTGCCTAGAAATGGAAAGCACACTGGGATGTGAACAGCTGGGCGAGTTTTATTAGCTCGAGCAAAATGAATTGGCAGTTCGAGTTTTTCGCAATATGCGCCAAAAGTAGCTTTTTATTAGGCGAAATTTATTGCCCCAGGGCATCAATGATGGGTGAAGGTGTGAAGAATGATGTAGTAGAGATTAAATGAATGGAAAAAGGTTAGCTGATTTGATGAAGTCCAGTAGAGAACGATGGTACGGTCCCTGCGTCCAGGCAATGTATGAACCAGGGTTGCTTGGTGAAAGACCCGCTACATTCAGGTGCCGGATCCTTGTAGGCTTGAGAGCTGGGCAGTCCCACAGTAAGTGATGAATGTCGGCTTCAATGTCCTCGTGTTTACATATCGGACGCCCTGGCCGAGGAAACAAATCTTTGTACTGAGGCCACTTCCGAGTGACGGCCGGTGTGAGGGCAACAGATTTTTGCTGTTACAGAATATTTGTCGACGAATTTTTTGTTGTCTTAAAGTAGACTTCGCACGAGCTTGAATTGCGACATTAAGCCCTTGGTCGTGCGAGTATAAAGCTTGGAGGGTAAACAACCCCGGACACGCGGTTAGCCCGTCAGCAAGAGGTTAAAACCTGCCCACCGGGTTGTGGGCCACCTGAATTACGGGTAACAGTGAAATTAATTAAAGTAAACTGAATGCATCTGCCACGTGCCCACCGTGGCACTGCTCATGATATCACTGCTCCGTAAACAGACATCCTACCGAAGAATTAACTATGCAAAACTGAGCCTTACGGGAGCTCGGAAACCTTGGTCTCACAAGCCCCACCGGTCGTTGTGTTTGAAACCGCCACCTGTCGGGATAGTGGCGCATCGCTTAACCACTGCGCCATTAGTGGTATGAGGACTCCCCGTGATCTAGGAACAATGAAAGACAAGGAATACTTGCTCGTGAGAGATCTCTAGTGTTATCGCTTGTACTCCTAAGGGTAGGTTAAGTGTCGTCCAAGTTTTTTTCATAATATATTGCGGCCATTGAGACGGTAAGCCGATAACAAATTTTATTGCCCCAGATTCAACAGTACTGCGCTCATTGGCACTGATGAAAAATGTGTTGAAATTAAACAACTTTAATTACAAAACAATCATGGTTCTTGCCCATATCCTACAAACATCACGTTCGTGCTTTTCTCGATCATATTCGCGTAGACTGATTCGGCGCATGAGCTGTTAAAGATTTGAATTGTGCATGTGTATTGCTTGCTAACCATATCTATCGCTTTCGCGATAAAGAACTCATTTTACAGTGCTGTACACGAACACCAATACTTTTCAAAAACTATTTTAGCCTTTTTGGCTGTAGTCTGAAGAAAACGCAGAACGCGGTTGAGACATTCGTAATGCGCTAGACAATACAACTGCAAGCACAGATTTCAACAGAGTAGTTTATTTTCAAATTAAATTGGCAAAATGGATTCAGTACGTTTTTTTTTTTTTTTACCCCGTTGCAGCTCATGGGGCTTAAGACTGAAAAAAATGTGAACATTATTCTTCTTCGCGTATTTTTCGCGTACTCGGTGAAAGGCTGACCTGATTAATTATTTATTGAGACGGCTTTAATGAAATGAAAATAAGACTAATTTCTCTTCTTCAACGTTTCAGAACGGTTGAAGGCACTAATCAAAGAAGAACGTGCAAAGGTTTTTGGAGGTCTATGTTTTCGTCCCTCCGGCGGCATTTTCCTTTCAGTGTTGCGATTAACGCTGGTGATTTGAACTGATGAAGAGACTGTCACCAAGTTGAGGGCATAGATGTCAGCACCTAACGGCCAAACGACATGCCATCCTTATCAATTACCACGCTTTCCGGCCTCGCTGCTGACGAATGATGAAGGTGGCGCAGAGTCAAACAGTGAACCATTTATAAGGCGACGAGTCGTCCCCTTCGCCGACAGAACCACTTGGCTCCGGGCATTTTTCATTTCCTACCGATGTAGCCCGTACCCATGACCATTCCAGAAACGAGCGCTGCATAAACGAACGCTAAATGCACGTAATAACGAAAGCAATAAATTTTGCTAGACTGGTAGACTGCTTTTCGGAAACCGTCAGGAAGAATGACTGTCTTGCTGAGAATAAAATCTCAAATTAATTACCTGCTGAAAAAAGTTGTGGGATCCAACAAGCCAACCACTACATATTTAGCAAGATCCGGTAACCTCGTACAATCTTCCTCTTGTAAATGTCGTACAATTTGTATGATATTGCATGATATTTGTATGAGCAATATATGATTTTGCAAAAATGAAAAGCATTTGTATGACATGCAACGGATAATTATATGATATTTGTAGGATAAACCGTATGAGGTTGTTGCACCTTACAACCTTTTTCAGTAGTGGTATACGGCTTCCTCTTCACTATTCGCTTTCGGGCTACGCGGAAACTGTTACATCATTTCTTTTTTTTTTTTGTCTATAAACTTGTCAAAAAGCAGCGGTACCATAGTGTGTGCTACACTTTATGCTCTGAGTGCGTGCTTTTTTTTTCTAAGCATGGCGGACTTGTGTTTAGGTAAGAGCGCAAGTCAGCGAGTGAGCTTTAGCTTGGCTTACGCTCGCGAAGGTGTTGTGTATGACACCTACACGCGAATGGACTGGCAGACAGGAGAAGCGAGCGACGCTTCGAACTCGTACCTCGTCCGAACTCGCCCTGCTGTTTTCCCGCTAATTTCAGAGCACTTCTCCGTGGGAAGTAGTGTGGCGTGTGACAGCGATGGACCAGCCGTGACTGAGGAAGAATTTGCTTGACCGAACGCAGTTTTCGGAACTCACAAGGGGTGTCGTCGCTACTTGCCGTGCGAGGTCACACCTATCTCGCCAATCCAAGCCTTTCTCGCCTATCCGAGCTCTGTTCACGGCAAAAAGAATCTGCTGGATGTCTCCGGACATCTAACCTCTCAGTTATAGAGACTGCGTATTCCACTTTAGTGTCCCATAAAAACGAGCTTCTGACCGACTGTAAGGTCTAGCAAGACGACACAACTTTTTGATTGCGTTGCCGGATGCAAACAGTAAAACAAAAAAAAAATCATTAGGCCGCTGAAAGCAGAAGCGTAGCGCGAGTACTGGAGAGTCGTTGTTACGAATGGTTGCTTCAGACAGCACAGGAGGAGTTTAAGACAGGCTGTCTGGCTCGTTGGCTGGCTCGCTCCCCTCTCTCCCTCACTCACTCACTCGCTTCGCTCGCTCGCTCGCTCACACGCACGCCCCCCCCCTCCCCCCCCTCCACACACACACACACACACACACACACACACACACACACACACACACACACACACACACACACACACACACACACACACACACACACACACACACACACACACACACACACACACACACACACACACACACACACACACACACACACACACACACACACACACACACACACACACACACACACACACACACACACACACACACACACACACACACACACACACACACACACACACACACACACACACACACACACACACACACACACACACACACACACACACACACACACACACACACACACACACACACACACACACACACACACACACACACACACACACACACACACACACACACACACACACACACACACACACACACACACACACACACACACACACACACACACACACACACACACACACACACACACACACACACACACACACACACACACACACACACACACACACACACACACACACACACACACACACACACACACACACACACACACACACACACACACACACACACACACACACACACACACACACACACACACACACACACACACACACACACACACACACACACACACACACACACACACACACACACACACACACACACACACACACACACACACACACACACACACACACACACACACACACACACACACACACACACACACACACACACACACACACACACACACACACACACACACACACACACACACACACACACACACACACACACACACACACACACACACACACACACACACACACACACACACTCGCTCACTAACGCTCGCTCTCTCGCCAACTCACTCACTCACTCACTCACTCACTCACTCACTCACTCACTCACTCACTCACTCGCTCGCTCACTCCCTCACTCGCCCACTCACGCTCGCTCTCTCACTCGACCACTCACTCACTCAAGCGTTTACACGCAACTCACTCGAAGCTGAGTACGTGAGCATCCAAGATAAATACAGACAAAAAGCAATACTCGTAATCCTCTGCAAATCCTCTGTAACAATGTTTGTACTGAGAGCCAAACTGCAAGCGTGTAATATAAGAAGGCGCGACCAGTTGGATGCGAATGCGAGGACAAATACTTACTCTTAACGTTCCTGCGAGTTCATACAGAGCAATATGAGCAGCCATGATGCATGCTACGAAGAAGATAACCTTGTATGCCACAGTTCAGAATTCTTTCCTTTTCATTTAATTTTTTTCGACGGCAACTCATTACTCAAAAAAGTTTCTTGCGGACCCGAGAAACGATATTGCAGTCCGCTGAGATTGTTCTCTGCTTATACATATTTTTTTCGTTTCCTGCAAAACTAGGTGCTTTCCGCAAAGCGAACTGCTGTCTCCGCGGACAATAGCGTGGCCGCTTCGGAATTTCGGCCAGTGCTGGCTATTTCCGTCTCCGTACCAAGCACAACTAAGGCCCACGCAGCCCGGCGACCGATGTTCCGTGCGCGTTGCCGAAGGGCATCTGACCTCGCGTGCAAGCGTCTTCGGGTCGGGAACTTCCACGAACTCTTGAGTATATTTGTGCACGGCAGTTTCATTCATATGTTTTTTTTTTTCAGGTACAGCCTAGGAAGGTCGTTATTTCTTTGATGACCATCTGAAGCATTTTCCTTCGAGAAAAAAAAGAGAAAGAGAAAGAACACGCCCTTGCGACGCGATCCGAAAAGAATCATTAAATGGAGCTACCCTCCATTGTGAAGTCGTACGCGGCAGGAGCACAGATGAGCAGCCTGTTAAGTGCATTTAGTGCCGCTATTCTGGGTGAATCTATGTACTTGTGGCTGCAGAACAAAAGAAGGCACTTTTCCTTGAATCCAATTTATTGGAATGATTCCGCATTTCCGGTCACTATTACGGAAAATGCTGTTATGGTGCAGAACTTTTGGACGGATGCATGAAGGTATCACGCAAGCGCTTGCGTGTGAGTGAGTGAGTAAGTGAGTGAGCGAGCGAGCGAGCGAGCGATTGAGTGAGTGAGTGAGTGAGTGAGCGTGCGAGTGAGTGAGTGAGTCAGTGTGTGAGTGAGTGAGCGAGCGATTGAGTGAGTGTCCGAGTGAGTGAGTGAGCGATTGACTGAGTGAGTGAGTGAGTGTTCGAGTGAGTGAGTGGGTGAGTGAGTGAGTGAGTGAGTGAGTGAGTGAGTGAGTGAGTGAGTGAGTGAGTGAGTGAGCGAGAGAGTGAGTGAGTGAGCGAGAGAGTGAGCGAGCAAAAAGCTTGTTTCGCAACATGTTTTATGGTGTTATTTTGATAATTTTTGGAGAATAAATACATGCACAAGTAATTTGTTCATTCCCCATCTTAGGCTGCCATGCATATCAGCCAGGTGAAATTTTGTGATTTCAACAATTTTCAGTATACTTTTTTGATCTCAGCACAATATTAAAAATGTGCTAGTGAACAGTAGTGTTTTATAAAAAAACTAAAGCAGTCTTTCTTGACCATATCGCGCATGCAAGCATCTTATCTCAGCTATATCTAAAAGCTCGAAGCACAACACAGGTATTACCCTCAATCAGTCTTGGACTCACACACATGGTACTAGAGGAACTGGAGCGTTATCAATTGCAGTTGTGCCTGGATTCGACAATGCGGACCAACATTAGGAATCGAATATGTTTATCGCATAGAATGTCAAACTCAGGGAAACGTAAGCCGAGAGGAGAATCAATCTTCATTTGCTAAGCACTCCGAAGTGCAGAACGCGCTTCTCCGTATCCTGAGTATAAATAGTTCAGCAGTCCCAGCTCGTATTAATAATACGACCAATACCGAGATTCGCGCGGCTGGGCTTGACTGTCTCTAAAGTGCCGCAATGATTGTCATTTATTTCAAGTATGGCACATCAGGGGCGCCCAGAAAGAAACACGATAAGAGAGAAATACTGGATAAAGGAATAAAGCACAGAGCAATAAATGGCACGGCAAGCTATAACGTAAAGCGAGTAATTTAGAGAGTTTGTTAAGGCCCAGCTTAAAAGCAGCCGAGCTGAAGCGAGGCTAGCTGGCTGTCTCCGTGCCGTATAATGCACCGCCAGATCATAGATTCGGAATTATTTAAGCGAGTAGCCGACCGGCGAAGAAGGCGGGCCGGCGACTCGGAAGCTTTTAGCCGCGTGTGCCATGGACTCTGATCAATCACCGCTCTTTTTCGGCGGGGGTGGCGCTCGCGTCGCAGCTCCAGGCTTATGCAGAGAAGCCGACGCTAATACTCGACCATTTCACGCTAGCTTTAAATATTCAGCGGACCCGGACGCTCATTTGCCGGGGTCCTTCTTTAGAGTAGCGCCAGCTTTCCTCCGCACCCACTCTGTTTCCCTTCCCCACGATGCCCATAGTCAGCAGCTTCTCTGGAGAGACATGCAGGCGACTTTTATGTTTTTCTGTTTGTTTCTTCGCTATTTCAAGATCCACTTTGTTTACGGCCTTTTGAACACGAGAGTTGCGTGAAAGCGCTGAAAGCTCATGCCGGCAAATTGGCCCCGCCTGTGCACCGCTATTTTATGATTTCTTTTCTCTTTGTTTTTTAGTGCGAAAGCATTTCTAGCCGCACCCCCCGGGTTTCGGCGGTGAGATCCATTCGTGTGAAGCCTCCGAGTAGCAATTGTAAGTGGGTCACTGGGTCAGTGGACACCTCAATCCCACTCAAAGTAGACGGTGGCGTCCACCTACAAATTGAGGCAGTTATGAGAGTTTACTTTTCTCAAAGCCAGCGCAAGGTTTAGACTCCGTTGATTTTGAGGGAAGGAAAGGCGCATAACTGGCTCCCTAGGTCAGTGGACACCTCAATCGCGCTTTCAGGTACGCGGCAATGGTGTCCACCGGCAAAAAAAAAAAAACATGCTTTGGCACAATATTTTGCTTTCAGCAATGCTAAACCGCCAGCCATTTTTTCTCCTCTTCAAATTTCCTTCACATTTTATGTCTATTTCAAGAGTTCTTTGTTTTCTTTAGGGAGAGGTAAGGAATTCATCGGAATCGAGACGAAAAATTAAGAACTAGTGTGCGCTCCTTGGTGTGTCAAGCAAAGTACAGATGGTGGTGCTGGTGTAAAACATTTGTTGTTACTATTTACAAATGGTATTGTTTTGACCTGGCTGAAGGGCTTCGGCCCTCACAATCACTAGGAGGGGTCCCTAGTCCGGGACCCTTGTGGCGTCCGCAGCAGCCTGAGCTCTTGTCATTCAGGGCTCGTTGGTCCTGGAGAGTTGAGCAACCGAGCAAGGCAGCCTCCCCCCTTCTCGGATGGGGTGGGGAAAGCAGGATTGGCAGGGCATGCCCACGCCATGTGGTACGTGCCCACAAACACCTCCCCACAGTGTGGACACTCGCCCTAAAAGGCCGAATTGAAATGTTTAAGCACTGCCGGGTACAGTTGGACGCAGTCTCTGAAGACAAGCCCCATGTGATCGGGCAGCTGCGTGCGGTGCGATCAGCTTTCCAAAACGAAGCGTGTTGCTTAAGAAATGTAGGTCGGTGCTGCTAAACCGTTTGGTTGCACAAATTTGTGAGCACATAGTTCATGCCAAAAACTGGTGGAGTTTATCGCTGGCATTGAGAAATATTTTACACGCGCTTTCAGTGTGGCGTGATACTTGCAGTAAAAAGGACGGGAACTTCGTGCATTCCTGCGCTTTCTATAACGTTCGCTATCAGTGGCTGTTGTACACTGTCTACCGAAGCTGGCAACACGTGTCACATTTCTGCGATGTTCACTACGAGCACTTGATTTTTGTGAACAACAAAGGCAGCAGAGCAAACCGAAGATAGAGATATGATTGGACGCGGTGCATCTTCTCTGAGCAGCATGCACTCATGCTGACGGTAAATAATTAAAGTTTAGCGCATTTGTCAGCAAAGTGTCGTGGCTGAAGGTAAAAATGAATACTGATGAGTGTAATACGGTTCCGGCGTTTCTGCGTGAGAAAAATATGATCGAACAGCAACATTCACGTGAGACGACTCATTACTGCAATCTGTCAAGTTGTATTGGCCGCATGCGTGCACGCCGATTAAAGCTTTTGTTTTCCTGTAGTCGTAGTGCGCATAAATTACATATGCAGCCGCCGAGTAATCGATGGAGCTGCAGCCTTTTCCAAGTGATTGACCAAAGCAATGGACTACAATCGTCATAAAGTTTGCTGCTTCAGGTAATTGCAGTCACCTTTGAACAAGAAAATGGACCAGTGTTGAAGCTGGAGGCCGTCTTGAATATGGCAGGTAACATATATTTCCCACCTAAATCATTTATTTACGCAATGAGTTAATTGTACGTGTTTGCACAGCGTACGTGCAGCGCGTACATATGTGTAATTAGTTAAGGCTAACGTTATCAGCGGAAGTGAGCCTAACCGGGTAGCACACTGCAGGAGAATAAGCGGCTCGAACCATTCCCCAAAACAGCATGCCGGCATTTCGAGAATGGTTGGGTATATGTTTAAGGGAGACCCTCCCTTCTTGAGAAAAGAGCAAACCAGCCCTAAAACATCGAGCCTGGCCTTCCTGAAGTGGTTAATTACAGGCAATTTCATCTCAGCTGTACAGTCAGTGCCGTGCAGAGTCTGCAACCAGGGTCTAATATAAAGCGATTCCGTAAAACATTCGGGTGGAGCGTCTCACTGCATGCCGTACGCGGGAAAGCTGTAATTTTGGGAGCAGGATGGATTCAGGGTGGTAAGTACACTCTTGAAAAAGAATTGAATTTCATAGCTAACTAATCTTATTAAAAAAGCAATGAAGTTTTTAATTGCGACTGATTGATATTCAAATTAAAGCACCGCAACGGTCGCTAGTGATTAGTGCATCCGCCTCGTGCACGGATTCGTTTATGTGCCACCTGGCGCCCGCATGCCCTTCACAGGATATCTTCATGCCTTGCGCTCGGCTTTCAGACTAAACACGGAGGTTTTTGGCAAAACTATCGTTGCGTCATTAAAATCGAATCAACATTTAAATAATTAGAAATCTACAAATGAAAATGTTTCAGTTACTGGAAATCTGACTCGTCCACATACTGTTGGGAACGAAACTTTGCACTGTTTTCTAGTACACCATTTTTAACAGAATTCAGTTTTCTTTAAAAGGGAACTAATTTCTACTGTTCCTGTGCCAGACAAAAATACAAAACATACGGACTACTCTTGCTTCCAAAGGCTGTGCCTGAACAAGCCAATTGACTACAGTCTCTCAACGTTACAAGCGAAACTCGTCAAACTTTTTTTGGGTTCTCCCCTCTGCAGCTGCCGAGCTTTCAAACGATATAACCGACGTGAAAGAATTTTCCATTATGGTTGCCTGATTTTCCTGCTTTCGAACTTTTGGGAGTAGAAACAAGATATCCGGGCCGGTAATTAGTGGCAAAGTGAAAGAAAATAAAAGTGGACGAGATTTCGAATTATCTCGCACTGAGATCCTATTAGGCCGCTTGGGCGCCCTTATAACGCCGCAAGAAATTTAATCGCTTTCAGGGAAGGCTAAAGCGACAGCTGATGAGTTTTAGAAAGTTGATCTCGCTCATTAGGGCAGTATTAGAGTCTGCACGACTTGGTTTACTTTCCTAAATGCTGAAGGCAGCTGTGGGCCCCATAGCTTAACATCGCTTCAAGAGAATTCGATCCTGGAGCGACGTCCTGAAAAACAATTATTGGGATTGCCACTTCTTTCTCGCAAAGCCCCCGAAATTCGAAAAGCAATTTTTGCAATGTGCAATTACACTCACTTTTTTTTCTGTTTTCAGCGGCAAGTAATTAAGGGGGCAAACGTCAGTCGAATGCTATTAGCTCCATGTTATCTAAGCTTTAATTTGTGTATCCTGTTGTAGCTACTAAATAAGGTACGTAGTCGGTATCGACACTGCCCGCACCGCTGTTCACTTGGTTGTCCAGACTCAGTTAAAACACTAATTTATTGAGCAGTATGGCGGCGTGCACATTTGGTGTGCATTAATCCAACAATACAATCAGCTTAACTGAAGATGGCTGGGGCTGCTTGCATTTGGTGCTTCGATCCGCAGTGCACATTTTCGTGATGCTTATCTACCATTATCTACGGACACTGAGACGGGTAGAGAACAGCGTACACAAGAATGGGTGGCTGAATCGAATTAAGTAAAAGATTATCGAGCAATATGTAAGGGTGGATCACAGGCATATGACCTTGATCATTAGATAAATCAATTAATCAATCAATCAATCAATCAATCAATCAATCAATCAATCAATCAATCAATCAATCAATCAATCAATCAATCAAGCAATCAATCAATCAATCAATTCTAGAATGAACTGAAGTCCATTTCTGAGGGATGTATATAGATGCGGACAAGGCAGCGCGTGGGAAAGTTGTCAAGGTTGGTTATGGATTGTCATTTGTAACGCATGTCGATGCAAAGCCAAGCTATTTGTTTACAGCAGGAGCTGTTTATCAGAGCGCATCCGGCGGTCATATGGGAAGCGCGTAATCGTTTTGCAGCTTTGGTGGGCGTTGCGTAATGCAGGTTCGCCGCGCCACCTAGGGATGGCGCCGGTGGCGTTCGCGGCCCAATCGGAGTTGAGTTGAGGTGTTGGATGCTACAGGTGGGATTAGGATTGCTATTCTGCCGACAATTGCTCCACCGTAGCTGTCCCTTCTATGTTAATAATGTCCTAAAACCGCGCACAGGATACGTAACGGGTTCTCCCATATCCAGCGTCGCGCAGGTGAGGAGCTGCCGGTGGCAGCTGCTACGCGAGAGAGGGTACGGCGTTGCGAAGGCTACGAGAGGAGGGTATTCCGCAGCGTTAGTTCTTCTCAGAGTAACAGAAAAGACCCATTTGAGCTCACTGATTACGGCGGCTAGGAGGTCTTCGGAAGCCGCAAAACTGCAAGCACACCCCGTGTGCCCGCATTTGAAAGCGCATTAGGAGACCATATATAGAAGGTAGGAATAAATTTGCTTGCAACAAACTCGCAAGGCAAAACTTTCCACCCAACGAAGCCTTTGTTTCTAAGAAAGCGCCCCGTGTGAATGCCTTTCTATATTTTGAAATTAAGTTCGATCCAGCGAGAAAAAAAGTCCAGCCAGCGAGAAGAGTGATTTCGGATGCTGTCATTTCTATTGGACATAGCTCGTGTCAAAAGTCATTTTTAAGAAACGAACGACAAAGGGCAGGAAAGTTAGCTTTTGATATTTGATCAAAAAGTTTGATAGTGCCAAACAAGGACTAAAATCTTTCCACTACTTAGAGACCGAGGATAGCATCCTACCACTAAGATTTTTATGCGCATAATAACAATTTAGATGACTGCACAGCATGTATTGCGTACACACTTTAATCTTCGGTCTCTGATCACAGACGAGGTTCCTGAAAACACCGCATGGAGGCGTAGCCGGCCACACCCTCCTGGCATGCGTGCTCTGATGTCCGAAGCAGCCATGCTCGCAATTAATTATTTTGGCGTGAAGCCACAGCTTCATTAACTAATAATTTGCAGATACGCGACCTTGTGCGGGCCCGCAATGCTATTCTAGGCCCTTCCGGCCGTTTCACTTCCTGGCGGAAGCTGTCCGCCTCTGCTTGTTCCTCTTTTGCTGATTTTTTTTTTCGGCACAGGCGTACACGGTGACGCTCCTGCATTAATAATAATCTCCGCGGAAGCAGCCTCCCGGGAAGGACCCGATTTATCGGCTTAGCGGAATGCATTAATTAAGAAATTCCTTCTTAGTGCCGCTGCGCTTTCCGACCGTTAATGATACGGCAGCGGTCATTAAGGAGTTGAACGGCTATTCGGTTGCCGGCGCCGCATAGCTGCTCTGCCGCTGCACTCCATTACATTCACTCGTGCGATGGAAGTGTCCGAACGGCCCCGCAGCCAAGTAATGTTGAAGACATCAGCGTGCCTTTTTTGTTTGTTTTTTGTTAATGAAACTCGATAATCGCTAACTCATGACAAGTAAAACACAACATATCTCTGGGTTGAAGAAAAACGCGGCAAAAACAGCGTTCAATGGAAGGGTATACCACTTTAAAGGAACACATTTAGTGCAGCAATGCTTCCTACAAAGTATTAGCAATGGATGAATGCTACATGCTGCAGAATACTTTTTTGTTCTTGTACTACGCCGTTACGATATTTTCTGAGAAGACCCATTAACGTAAATATTAGCTTCGAAAACCTTGCGTACGTAGCCGTCTGAAAATAATTAGTGGTGAGGCCGATTGCGACCGCGAGTAACACGCATTGTCGCCGTTATATTCATACAGTCACATTAGAAGAAAAACAAAATTCAGTGAATGGTGATACAGGCATAATAGAGAACAACACAAGCAAAAACTGGCAATTCAGTGCCACTTGCTGAAATTTAAATTCAGGAAAGCATGCCTCAGATACTGGTACATCGAATTAGTGCGTGAATAACAGTTTCCCTTGATTGGAACTGGAAGGACTGCGCAGAAGAAGACTTCATGTACAGAAAATACTAATCGCTGCAGTTCGTTTATTTACTTTGTCTTGGTGCCATCGCTATCTATTTTAAATCACGCACAAACAATGGCACAACAGTGTGGAAAATATACCTATATGGATGCAGAAGCATTGGTGCGTAAATAGCAATCATCACGTGGACGTTATCCCTTGTAAACTGACCATCAGAAATCTTCAGCGGTGTTTATAAACCTAACGGTGTCCAAACGAACAAACAGTTTCAAGAGTTAAATATATTTCAACTCTTTCATCCCTTCGTCTTCTTTACGAGACATACTTCACGCAGTATAATTCATCTATTCGGGTTTTTCGGGAAGAAATAGTTTCAGCGGTTTTCTTTTAGTGCTATCTTCCATTGATGACAAAAAAAAATGCAAGCCACGTGCGGTATGGCTGCAAGCGTCATTCTTGTAGGCAGTGTTTATCCCTGCCATTCATGCAGCGTGTTTTCCCCCTTGTGGCTCTAGAATAAAACATGAGCGTCTTGCTGGCATTCGCAGCTGTCATTACTTCTAGACAGAAGAGCGGGACGAGCGCATAGCTGAGTGGAGCCGGGTAACCTTGCGCTGACTCTCATTTTAAGGCCGCCATCTCCCTTGCGGCTGGCTGACTCATCATCCAAAACTCGGTTTCATCTCTTAGTAGGCAGCGAAAACTTTTTCGTGCTGTCATAGAAGCTAAGCCTGATGGACATGATAGTACAGTGTTTTCGTCGCAAGGAATCCCATGAGGTATTTTATCGCATTCAACACACTGCTCATTGCTTCCTGTGGTGTTGGAAACTTCGTGGGCTGAAATGCGCGCAAGAGTGCAAGACATTGGTTGGAACCTTCGACGTCTTATAGCCGTGATGTGTTGTAACAGGCCAGTGCTTCGCGAGGAACATTACAGCGCAGTCTTCTGTCTTCTTTGGACGGATCACGTGTATTTTTTTTTTTTTGCGACGACCCAAGCGCAACTCAATATGGTAGTCCATGGCATTATGGACAGCAGACGGCATATAGAGTACCAGGCACGTAGCCTTCTAAACAGGGTGCACAACCTCAACCGCCACAGTTGGAATATTTCCAGAGAAGCGTTAACATCACTGCTGATAAAAAAAAAAATGACGGTCGATTTGCGTTGTGAGGCCAAATGCGAAATATGTGGGCTAGCACTATGCCGACATTGTTTTTCATTGTTTATCTTGATTTTGCATTCCTTATCGTGGTCATGCTTTGTTATCCATGATATTGCTATATGAATGCAGTGGTATATAATGCGTATTCCGTGTGTTGTATGTGGTTATCGGGCATGGATGCACAGTATAGAGACATGATACAATGTTTATTACAGCTGTTCTATGCGTGCATATCAGGCATGGCTCCAGCTCTGCAGAAAATTCGGCGTCGTCCGGGTTGTGAGCGGAATAGCAGATGATCCATCAGACATCTAGGTCACGTGATCTTGTGATGTCTTCCCAACCTGCACATCGTTTCAGGTAGCAAACACCTGTTAACTGCGTAGTAACTATATACTCTCGGTTGTATAACCAGATGCAAACTTCACACGATGACACACACACAGGCTTTGTCCGAAACGTCGACTTAAAATAAATCTCTGTCTAAATGAAGCGTTTCTCAACTTTGCATTTTACCTCCAGCAACCAAACACGCTTATCTTTCTAAACTTTATATACATATATCGCTGGTAAACACTCTCAAGGTTCACTTACACGCAAAACAAAACCATAAATACCCACGACAGCAGCAGATTGGACAGCCGTCGCCGTAGCTCAGTTGGCAGAGCACCGGACGCGATATTCGGCGGTTGTGGGTTCGGATTCCACCAGCGGTATGGTTGTCTTTTCTGCTGCTTTATCATTAACTTCCTTTAAGAGACCGATTAAATGAGGAACGCCGCAGTGAAGGGCTCCGTAAATTTCGACCACCTGAGGTTCTTTAACCTGCTCTGACATCGCACAGTACACGGACATGTAGAATTTTGCCTCCATCGAAATTTGACCACCGTGGCCGGGATCGAGCCTACGTCTTTCGGGTCAGCAGCCGAGCGCCATAACCACTGAGCGACCGCCGTGGCTTTTTTGGCATTTCTGGAGCCTCACGCTTACACAGGTGACACGAGAAAACACGTTTTGAGGCAAGCAGACAAAACCAGAGTGAACGCACTTGAAATGAAATTTTTTTTCGTCACTGCCACACAATGGATGCTTAACAAATTTTTAATATGCTTACCAAGATCTAACGACAACATTGGCTCCATAAAAACCACGACACCATTGACCATTGAGAAAAGTGAAGACACTGCACAGTCTAAAGCATAAATAGACATTCTCCTTTCGATTTTAAACCCTCAATGTTAAATTCCCGATATCTGACCTCCAGTCAGTGCAAACAAAATGAGTTGGAATGTTGCTTTGCTCACGGCGCATGGTCGGCCGGACCTGCAGATGTCATCATGTCGGAGCGTTGGGGTGCGTCGGAGCAGCAAAATTCGTCGGAGGAAACACTTTACGCGGAATATCTGCCAGTGTAAAGGCAACACTCTCTAATTAGTGTTGGTGAAGGGCCCTTCTGACAAAATATACATATTTCGACTAGCCCAACATCTAACTCTTTTAAAGGCCCTTCAGGCGTTGCTGCGTGCGGTCCGGTGGCGCAGATACGACGGAAGGACACGAGACCCGTGCAAAGCTGGCACTACATCTTCCTATGCGTCGTGCCATTGCCTCGGCCCCGCGTAAGAACACCGTCCGGAGCACGAACAGCCGTCTCGCTGTCCTCGCGCCTTTTGATCTCTTATATCCGCTGCTTCCTTTTCGTTGTCTTCTCTCGCGTAACTCACTTATTTTTCATGTATTCACGTTGACCTTCCTTGTTTTTATTATTCTGTCATCTCGTCCACAGAATGTTTTGTATTCGTGATTTATAACTGCTGGCCACCTGCAGAACGCCCGCTGAGTCTCCAGTAGTTCAGGTAGATAGAGAAGTAAGCTCTAAACAGTCTTCAGTGTTTGGCGGCGTCAGCCGAGCACCCAAGAGACGTGAGTTTGAATCTAACTTGCAACTTCACATTCCTCCAGTGCATTTTATTTCTTTGAGTTTCCTAGTGGCGTGCGCACGGACGTTCAAAAATGTGCAGACAAGGAGAGGAGAAAACGCAGTCAAGTGTACACCTGCATTAGCATTTAAAAAAATGGTTGAAAACGAGCACGCGACATATCACGCATGGCACGTGGCGGAGACAAAATTACCTTCCAGAGGCTGCAGTGTGCGTTGAATGAAGTTAGAAAAAGGCTTCATCGTGGAGACTGAATGGCGAAACCAGGCACGAGTGAATGAGCCACGCACTTAAAAGCAGCTTCACTTTCTTTTTCTTTTTTCATCCAGCGCCTCTTTGTTTCCGCCTTGTATGGTGTTGCCACTCAAGGTTCACTGGAACAGAGGCATCCGTTCCCCGACACACGGCAGCGGTTGGCATCATCAGGATTTCGTGCAGCTAGGCGTCATCGAACACCGGGGTCCACTCACCTCGGCCTCACGCCCGCAAAAAGCCGGGCGTCTCGCACGTTCCCGCTCCGTTAGCGCTGGGGCTTGTACTGGCTTTGTTCGGTTCGCTTCACTGTCGGGGCTGCAAATCTAATTACACGCTGGTTCGCGGCTCCGCTTTTCCGGCAAGAGCCACCCGCGAAGTATAGCACGCACGGAAGCGGGGGAAGCGGGGTTTTCCGAGTAAGCCCGGTTGAATTAGTTACATAAAGTGAACTGGCCACGTCGAAAGCGGCCCCTTTTCTTTCCCGGTGAAGGCTTTTATTATTTACCCCTGTGCTTAGAATGAGATTCTAGGCGCGTACTGTCAATTCGTGCGCTTTGGTGGCAGGTGTGTACTTTGAAGTCTGTAAGCAGAATTCAGCGACGAGGCGAGGATGAAAGAGACCGATATTGGGGAAAACGAGGATAACAGGCAGGACGCTCTGCATTGAACGTTGCCGGCGATGGTACATCGTGTATTTAAAGTGTTTTCAGCGAAAATGTTTTTCCCATAGCCAGTCGAATGTTTTTACTCGGGTTGGCAGACCTTATTCCCGTTTCAGCGTTCCTGAGTGTCTCTAACTTCTCTTTAATTGGCGGAGAGGCAACTCATGGAAACTTCGCGCATAGATCACAAACACACAAATATATTAGTTTCTATTTTAAAATATTATTGCAGCCAAGTAAATAATAAGCTCGCTGGAAAACTCAACCGCTGCTTCTGGCAGCTGCGGAAGACCTCTTACGGATTTTTTTTTTTATCAGCATGCTCTTCGGAAATCAAATAGTTAGATGTTCTGTTCTAACTGCAAAATATTGCACCACTTAGCATGGGAAGTTTGGGATGGCAGGATAAAAGCATGTCATGAGTTTCAGTTGGCTCCTGCTCTACTCACGGCCCTTTGCTATGTCATTACCGCACCCTTTTCACAATTTGTTCAGACTACTGTTCGCAGGTGATGGCTTCATAGAAAGGTTTTCGCTTTACAGATTCGTATAGAGAAAGGAGGATCAACTGTGGCTCGGCGCATTCACAAAAGCTTGAACGAGAAGTCATTCGAACGCAAAAATGCTTTATGCGTAAATCATTTCCGACCACTTTCTCACGTCCGTACAATCAGGATTACAAGACATGGAGGCGTCTAGTGGAAGTAACGAGTTTCTTGCATGCTCTTGAGCCTAAAAATCTGTCAAGAACCTCGTCAAAAAATGAACGACCTGAGAGAAAATGTACCCCGTCTTGCTTTCTTTCGTCGGCTTCACATCACCGATCGTACCTCGACGCCACTTTTTAACACTAGATTCATAGAAAACTCTCACTCTGTATTATAGGCAACGATTTGAAACGTCACTTGTAAGGCTGATCTACCTGCCTGTGGAGCGCTTAAACGTGCCGAAATTACGTGCGCAAAAATAAAAACGAGAAACAAAACGCCGCTTTTAATCTCCAATTACAGGTGCATACACTGCAATAGCAGCTCGCTCGGTGGGACGCATACTGTTCCCATCATTTATTTATTTCAATCTTCTTCCCTGTCCCATTCCAGCGAATCAGACTTGGATGTATTTTCGGCAATTGCCGCTCAGATTACTCTTGCGAAAGGGACGATGGGAAAAGGGGGTGTTGAAAGTGGTGGGGAATAGCGACGTCCGTGGAAATAGGGACGGAGAAATGAAATGAAGAAATGAGCATGGAGGACGCCCACGGCGGTCCTAGAAGGGCCCATTCGTACGCGTCTATCTACGCCCACCAGCGGGTGTAAAGCTAAACGCGCGCCAAATCGGAATCCCACGAGCTATTGCAACAACGTATATCCCATTAACCCCGCTCCATTTTCCTTGTTCGCCCCGTTACGGCTCTCAGCGGGACGGCTGCTGCTCCTTCCGACCCTACTCTTCCCCCCTCCGCTGTTCTGGCAGATATGTGGCGCTCTCTCCTCGGGCGACGCGGCGATGTGTATGCGAATGCATCTCGCCCGTGTACCTTCTTTTTTCGCGTACAGGCAGCTGACGTTAGCAAGCTCCTCCGGTTTCGGTATGTCGGTTCAGAGAAAGTCAAAATATAAAGATGAATGAATCTCGCATACAATATTGAATAAAGACTTTCTTCCTTAAAAGTTTCGCTTTCCCATCTGAGTTTTATTACGAAAGAGGCAAAGGCACAACCTTGAATGCATGTCGGTGACTTCGTATTCACTGACGTGCAGGGATCGTGGTACAGAATCCTTCCCTCTTTCTTTGGTCTGAACGACATGGCAGGATATAAGCGCCGCCCTGTACTAGCACCCGGTACTAAAGGCGTGGTTGTGGTCGCAATGGAGGATTTTGATTTTGGGAAATGGGGGCTGTGATGCATTGGTCTTCGGTAATGAGAACGACAAATGAAAGCAGAAAGAGGAGTGCACCTCCTCCCGGCTTCTCCTTTATACACAAGACTCTCCCCAAGCAGTTCGGGCTCAGGGTGGCCAATTCCATGGACATTCTACGTGACGTGTGCACATGGTGTAATAATTTCCGTGCCCTGCCGGTGTTATGGGCGCTGGAGATGTAACGCCTAACCTCAGTGAAGATGACAATGCCTCTCATCCACTGGATATGATACGCCCTGTTCCTATGTTGAGGCTTTCCACGGGATGCACAGGCCTTCTACAAAGACAGTCTGTCCGGCGCTCCACACGTGTTTTAATTTCAACGTCGTTTGGTTTACGGGTTGGTTTATGGGGGTTTAACGTCCCAAAGCGACTCAGGCTATGAGAGATGCCGTAGTGAAGGGCTCCGGAAATTTCGACGACCTGGGGTTTTTAACGTGCACTGACATCGCACAGGGCACGATCCTCTAGAATTTCGCCTCCATCAAAATTCGCCCACCGCGGCCGGGATCGAACCCGCGCCTTTCGGGCCAGCAGTCGAGCGCCATAACCACTGAGCCACAGCGGCGGCAAATTTCAACGTCGTGGATGTAACATTATTGGCGGTCTAACTCGTCGCGAGTAGGTCATCGTGCGGGTCATTCACGTGGGCGTTGTGCTCAGTCCTGCGATCAAGACGTCCTTGAAATCCAGGTCCGGCACCTCTCCGCTGGCATGTCCCTTCTGCCTCGCTACCGCCACGGAGGCAACGCTGAATCACGTTTTGAGAACTTGCCCCGAAGTTTTAGCTGCGCGCTAACAACATCTACGAAGCCAGGGCTTCCAGCCAAGCCACCCGACAGACACACGCACGTGAACACACGGGTCTCAGTATCAATCCTTGTTTAAATGCATCAGCGAGACAGGATGCACCTTTGCTTTTAATGCATGCCGAATGGCGAATTAGCGCAATTAAAAAAAACGAGCATCTACTGGGGTTCTAAGCGCGTGTCTCGTCCGTAGCTTTACAGAAGACGCAAAATGAGCAACTAAGGAAACCTCTAGCGTCTCTGCTCTACTTGTTCCTACAGGGAATGGGTTAAGAAGGAAAAAAATTCTGAGATCATCGTTGCAAACATTAACTGGAATAAAAACAAACATGCCACCAATGTGTTTTTTTTTATCCATTCTAAACCGTGTACATTTATTAAAGGGTATGAAATCTCACACGGCAGTTACCACTGCTTAATGAAAGATTCCGCGACAGCTGTGAAGGTGTTTTTATTTTACGATATACTGAGGAAAAGAATTTCAGATCGACATGCATATATGTAAGGGTACAGAGCACTCATTTTAGTGTCACAGCTTTGTCGTACTGATCATATTGTTTGTGCATTCGACACTTAAGCAAAATTACACTACTGTTATCTCTACTAATACTAGTAGTGTAGTACAATGACTCAAAAATTCAGAGCTATTCAAATCGATGATGAAAACCACACGTGATTTTTTGCATCTTTTTTTTTCCTTCTTTGCACACTTGAGCGTACTAAAGCTGTCTGAAAAAATAAACAACTTTGTCGTATTGATTTTATCGTTTATGCATTCGACACTTGATTAAAACTAACTACTGCTATTTCTACTAATACTAGTTGTCTACTACACTGACGCAAAAAAAGAACTATGCTTCTAATACTACCCTCCGACAGCACATTCCATTGCTATCGCCATACCTTCTTCATTCTACGGCAACCATCCTACTATGGTATCAACCCTTCGAATGATTCCCGTAGCAACCACCCTCCGGTTATGCATTACTGCTACTGCTACTGCTACTGCTACTGCTACTGCTACTGCTACTGCTACTGCTACTGCTTCTGCTTCTGCTACTGCTACCGCTACTGCTACTGTTACTGCTACTAAAACAGCAGCAACATTAACGAGGCGTAACACAGGTAAGTAGCCTTTGACAGTTGTCGCTGTACAAATCACAGTGTGCCGTCTGTCAAAAAGTGTGATGTATTGAAATCGATCATGAAGACCACACGTTTTTTTTTTTCCTTTTTTACGCACTTCAGAGTGGTAATGCTCTCTGAAAAAAGAAGCAGTTTTGTCGCACTGATGTTATTGTTTGTGCATTCGACAATTAAGTGAAATTCAGCTGAATGGAGTACGCAGCCCAATCATAAATACAGCTGATAACGAGGAAGGGGCTCCTAACGAGGGAAGCTCGTCCGAAAATTTAGCACGCCGTGGGCAAAACAAACTTTGCCCTAAGAGCGCCGATCAATTAGTCGAGTTGCCAAGCACGTCGCGGCATTTGCATAACAAATTTAAACAGCGCATCCAAGCTTGCCGAGCGGATGGCGGCACTGGTTTGGTCTAGCCGCTTTGGAAGTGCCGCGTGCTTGTCGGCTTTTTGCGTCTTTTATACTTTTTCTTACGCGCTAACTCTGAATGTAAGCTAGTCACAGGAGACACTTTTGGTCTATGACATCGACTGCGCGCTGACATTTTCTTTTGGCTGCATCACTAACCGACTCCTGATGCCTAGCGATTGACGTTTGTCGTTTTGCTTTTCATGTGAGCACAGAGGCGCGCTTGGATTCCTACGTCAATTCTGGAGCTGTCCGAACTCATTTTGTTTTCACTTAGCGGCAACTGAAGACACGAGTGTGCGCTGGACAATTAGGGCGGGAAGTTTCTCCCGAGTAATGTAATTATCGGTAAACCAGAAGTTGAGAAGCAAATGAACTTGTCGTTCGAAGGAAAATGCCATCGTGTTTAATATATTCCTAGTGACATCGCCAAGCATAGATTCTAGCCGAACGGCTTCATTTTTCAGAACTGTACACCCTCTGCACTCTAAACAGAAAGGAGTAAAACAGAGTAAGTTGTCCTCAGCCACACTCCCTTTTATAAAAGTGCGTGCGCTTGAGGACAGCTTACTGTTTTTTTACTCCCTTATAGGCGTGTGCATGTACATTAACAAAATATTCTCTTTCATATTTTATTTGTGTGCTTGCTTAAACTATTTACCACTAATTAATAATAACAATTCTTGATCAAAGAGCGTCTTTGCGCCAAAATCATCCACTAATCATTTTGGGACATGAAATCTAACAAGAAATTTCACCTTTTTTTCATTGCGTTAGTATTAGAAGGGTCTGTGTAAGCGTGAAGGGCGACCACCGTTATACGTGACGCGATGCGAAGCTTGTGACGTCACCACAACCTGCCCAGCATGGCACGTGGAAACCTGACCACCGGACTGCGAGCAAACTGCCCACCATGGCAGGTGACAGTTAAATTAATCACTGGTCGCGAGAGGCTGGTTGGCAAGAGCGACCTGGTTCTCACAAGCCTCACTAGCGGCTGTGTTTAAAATAGCCATTTGCGGAGGCAGTGGCTTTGTTGCCGCTTGTCCGGCAGCAATAGATTCATTTATCGCTCAGAAATTTGCATTAAAAGTTGAAAACGTTTTTTTCGCCGCTCTGTTTCGAACTCTGCACTATGTAATGACGGAATAGAATAAAAGTGACGTAAACTGACGTAAACTGGGACTCCGTGATTGCTGGCGGCGAGCGGTGCGGCCTATCAGCAGCCAAAATGAAAAATACCGCCGGCCAGATGTTGAAGGCCTCTATCAGTCGTCATCGCTTCGTTTACGCTTGCACCAGCTTTACAATGCATCCCGTTCCCGATCCCGACAACGAAGTTCTCGCAAAGAACTGCGTCCTGTACGTCAGGGACCTGAACCCAACACAGCGTGCGAAGTATTTGAAGGTCGAGGCGGTGTGTATCGCAGGATATTCCGAGCGCCGAGATGTGCGCAGCGTCATATACTTACGAATATATTTAAATACTGTAATAATACTCCTCGTAGCGCCGGTTTTGCAGTCCCGCGTCCGGCTACGTTGACGAAGCGAACAGGCCGTGCGGTTCGTTTTCTAATGTGGAGGCTCGTGCAATATTAACAATCCAGGGGTGTGTTCCTCGCCGCATGTGCGTGCCGCTTCATGAACTTCATCTGAGGAGCACTTAGAGGGGCACTTGGAGGTCCTTTGCTGCTCCACTCTCGTACGCCAGTACGCGAAGCACATGTCCGCGAAAAGAGCAAGACGTACCAAAACTCATCTGGCCGCGTGTTGCGCCGCGAAGTATAGGTTTTATTTGGCTTCGAACATTCAGGTTGCCTTTCTTTTTGTCTTTTTCGTGGGATAAAAGTGCAGTAGCGCTTTGAAAACAAAACGCATATACATCAATATCGATAAAAAGCGTAGCCTTCAAGCACGCTTGTCGGCTTCCGTGATGCGTGGCGTTTGTCGAGTATTTATTCATCTTTACTGTACTTGCGAGATTAACCTTTGCCGACAGTACCTTTATTTTAGATCATGCTGTTTTGTACCTTAAAAGAGCTTTGTTTTCAGTAATAGTGTTATTTTCGTGGTTAGGAGCAGGTATTCCCTCTAAACAAGCTAACTTCAGTTTCTCATCGGTGTCCATCTGACCGCGGCAGCACTGCGTCAGGAGCGGTACAAGGACATCAGGAATCTGCGAATAGAAAGTAGAGAATCACCGATTCCTCATATATGGGAAATGACCGATTGAAGCTATAGCGTCACACCCTTACAGCGGAGCTACAACAGAACCGGCAACAGGAGGAATAGCTAACGCATTGAAACGATGAATAGAGGTTCGCCTAAGAGCCTTAATTGCTGTCGATAAATGCGGCTTTTATCATCATCTGCATAGATTTACAGACGAAGCCATAAGTGGCGAAATTATTGCGACCATCAGCTGTACAGTGTGTTTCCGGGAAGATTTAAGTAGAGGGTTTTTCAGACAAAAATATCCCTTTTGCGGAATATCAATAGCATGTGTTTGGAGGCACCAGAAAACCGGTGAATAGCCTTAACTGGCAAGCTGGTTTTCAATATTAACCTTCTTGACGATTAGAGTTAAGTACCTATAGTTTCAACTATAGATTTGTGGCTTGCAGTCAGTAATTCTGGTTTTAGGATTTTGAAAGCACGATTACAGCCGGTTGTGTGGCTCAGTAAATTTTACAAATGTCTCGCACAATTCGAACTAGTGCGCCTGCGGCGTGCGCCGAGCCATGCCTATCAAGTCGGGTCACTCTGTATCGCGCTTGCTACGCGGCACTCCCCGCTCCGCCTGCCGCGCTTCAGATGACGCAGCTAGGAGCGGTGAGCACCGATGCGCGAACGGCACAGGAAAAGGCACGTGTCACATGTTTTGCACATGCTGTAGAACGTTGCGCACGCACGGTGGTGACGTGGTGAACCATCCGCCTCACATTCGGGAGGTGCTAAGTTCACTCCGTAGTGTCGCCGGGCACCTACCGGTTTATCTAATAGGTAGAGACTTCCCATGACTTGGGGTTCAGTCACGTCTCGAAAGTGGGCCTACGTGGCTCTGTGCACGATTGCCAAAAGGAATACTGGGCGCTGGTTCCCGACCATGAACGGTATCATCGTGAAGGACCCACCGTAGGCATAAGTGACACCTATCATGGATGTCGCCGGGTGCCTACGGGTGAAATAGATGCGAGCGCGCTCCCGGCCTGGTGCTCGGCCATTATGGGACCTTAACGGTCGAAAAGATGGCCCAAGTCGTCCTGGGAAATTGTTCTCTTATTAGGGGCGGCAGCCTTTCAGCCTTGCATTCGGTAGGGTCTGCGTTCGATCTCCAGTCCTGCCGGGTAACTACCGGTTTTTTAATGAGCGCAAGGTTTTCCCCGGCCTTGCGCTCGTCTTTTCTAGGGTAAAGTGCTTGGGAAAAAGGCTTTGGATCAAACCGTTCTTTTGACGGGTCAGCGATTCGTTCCGCCATCCAGCAACTCAAATCCTGCGCGTGCGGTAAATCTCACTTGTGGCGTTTGTTTGTTTCTAACAACACAAGCTCTTCAAGCACAGTCGTGTAACCCCAGGGGGCTCTTTTCCACGCGGACACTAAGATATTGGCGGGGGTCGGCCGCTTGTACCCGCTTTTGTAAGCAGTGGGTAACTGGTGGGAGTTAATTATCAGGGACTAGCTAACCGGCTTACTAGTTAAGACGATTAACCGTTTTTTTGGTGTCCACCAACACTGTAGACACTATGCCACTAAAACCATGTTTTTACCTAAAAAATGTGTAGAATTGAAAATTAATTAGTCTTCCCGGAAACTCCTGTACAATGCGGATTCACTTGCTACAACCATGCTGAAAAAGATGGCACTAATTTGAGGGCATAGAAAGGTCTACGCTGTGCATTGCTAAGGGCACTTTGATAAGTTTATTTCGTCCAGACCACTGATTGTAGAATTGAAAATTAATTAGTCTTCCCGGAAACTCCTGTACAATGCGGATTCACTTGCTACAACCATGCTGTAAAAGATGGCACTAATTTGAGGGCATAGAAAGGTCTACGCTGCACATTGCTAAGGGCCTTTTGATAAGTTTATGTCGTCCAGACAACTGATTTTGGTTCGATATGTCCTTATTGGTTTCATGCTAGCCGCATAAAGTCGGTGACTGGGTCGGTCAAGTCACGTCTCATCGATACAGATTTAGAAGACAGCAGCGCAAACAACAGGTAGCAAAAAAAAATAAGAAAATGAAGAAACAAAAATAGAAAGAACGAAATAAACGAGTAAAAAAAAACTTCATCTAAGAATTTTTTAAAGGAGACAAAACTCGCACTCGTAACCTGCGCAAGAAGCACCACAAGCGCGATGGTTTCAGAGTATTGAGCTTAACCAGCTTCGAATAGAGGCGAATTTTCTCCAGTGGACTATTGTATTGTTCGAACTGGTTTTAAATGTTTGCTCGTCAATAAATGAAAGCGGCACAAGAAAGAAAAAGAGGAAGACAATGGGTCGTTTTTTTTTTGGGAGATGAGCGCATAAGGGAAAAAAGATCTAATGAACATAACAGGCGGAAAGCGATCAGCACTTGTATGTGCAGGATAAATGCGTTGCCCATGCACTGGCTATCGCGAAATAAGGGCAATCCACCGGCTTGGCACAAAGTTATATGCACTATCTGTCACCAACACAACATCGCTGCAACAGTAGCAGCAGCCGTCGCTACAATACCGACGAAACGGCCATAGGCAGTTTCGCCAAAATTGACGCAACTGAGAGATCACAACACTTTTCCCGTGATCCAAGTACACCAAGTTCCGCGCAGGGTAACGGTATACCCGCGAAACGCTGACTTATGATTCAGAAAGCTGCTCCTACGCAAGATATCCATGTCCCTAATGGAAGCCGCGTGGACACAATTCATTGCAGCTGAAAAAAGGATAACATGACAAGACCAGGCAACGGCAGGTCGCTCTTCAATCATAAAAAGCGCTAACATGTCTTGATAGGCCTTTGTGTTGGCCATTCATGTTAACTAGTGAAGCGGCGACTAAAGCACCGTACCATCACGCATAGGCGTATGAGTTCTGCCGTGTTAAAATGCGTCAAGTCGGCGACGAGAGCAAGTATTGCGCTACATCACAGTCGGATCTAGTAATCGCTTGCTTTTTAACGGCAAATAGGCAACACTTTTGAGTTCCTTATTGATTTTGTAGAATTGCCTCAGTTCACGTGGTTTTCCGCCGTCTTTTATAGGCCCTTGTCTATAACTCCACGCCACCACTGTTTTCTCTTATTTTTTTACGAGTACGCCGGCAGTTGTTAAAGAGAAACTGTCAAGCAGCAGTTTAGAAAAAATATCGTTGACAGCAATAGTAGTCACGATCACCGATACCGGAACACTGAACGCGTTTACCCTTGAAGAGTTTGGAGGAGCAGCGACATGCTTAGTGTTCCAAGTCCCTCTTACGTTATATGAAACGATGCTCAAGCTGCGATCAGATACTAAACTCCGTCGCCTATGAGAAAGAGGCACCGTTGCATCGCAAACATATACGAGTGCCCAGACATCGCCGAAAAACGACCAAACACAAACAAAATAAACAAAAGATTCTCGCCTCCTCCACGCGCTACTATCGAGTTCTTCTTTTTCGAATTGCACCGCAGCAGCAACATGCAGGCACGCGGCGCACACGCATCGCCACCGCTCTCGGGTCCTGAGCCGGGGGTTTCTGTACCGAAAACTAGCGAAACAAATTGGGGTTACGCGTTCGGGTCGCTGGCGGTGGCGCAAACACTCGGCCTCGAAGATATTCTTTATGCCGGGCCTCTCTCCCCCTGCTCCGCTCTTACAGCCTCATGCCTTGTCCTTTTGTTTCTGTTGCTGAGGGTACAGGGTGTGGGGGCGCCCGCTCCCGCCAGTCTTCAGCGCGATCGACGTGCCCTGACGGCAGCGTCCAAGTTTCGACGAGATACGGGGCCGCGTATGCTCCCCTTCGCTCCTTCTCCTCTGGCGAACTGCACGAAGGCCTGACCTTCCCTGGTGCGATCGAGCAGCCCTCGGAGGCGAGCCGAGATAAAGCCTTCTCCCCTGGGAAGCGGCGCCATTCTGCTTCTTGTTTTTCCCGCTTGCTTTCTTCCAGGGAGCCCCTTCACTCAGCGCCCCCTTTGTTCGCGCCCCGCAAGAGACGCCTTTTCTCTTGCGTTTCTGGCGCTTCCGGCGTGGCAGTGAATGGGAGATACAGGATAATGCCGTATTGATTGCCTGTGTAGAGTATGCATCGAGCACTGCGCTCGAGTGGCCTTCCTGGGCGCATTCCACCGGCCCCACAACGCTGACCAAAGGGAAGGAGAAGGAGTATGAGGGTGAGACTGGAGCAGGCTGGAAGCTGAGCTGGAATGGAAAAGTCGGGGGAATGCCTCAAAGGGTTACGAAGAAGTTGACTCAACAAGGAAAGAGGTTTCCTCTGCGACTGACCTTTGAGCCACAGATTATTGTTGATCGTAAACCAAGTCCCCAAATGCAGAGATTTTTGCGAGAAACATGCCTAGATTGCGCAAAAAAATGTTGCATAAATATGCAAAAAAAAAGAACACGCATAAAATTGGTCCCAGCATTTTAATGTTACTATTAATTATTTACTTAATACTGCAAGCCGTAAAGGGCCGAGCAGCAGTGGGATATCATACAGTCGACCATCATTACGGAACGACAAATGTAGGGTTCTGTACGCGAGATGAAAAAAACACAAAAGGAGAAGAAAACAGAAAACAATGTGCGATAAATTATCAACAAAAGTTTTCAGTCAAAAGCTCTTTCAATCGCACAAAGAACTTTTTTCGCACGCAAATGCATCAGAAGGTATATTATTCCATTCGGCTAAGTCCTATTAAAGAAAGAATATTTAAAGATGTTTGTGCGGGCGAATAACGGAGAGAGTTAATGAGCATGGTAAAACTTTGCCACTCTAGATTATGAAGCCTGCAGGTACGTTAACAGGATCAAGGCGGAACTGGCAATAATAGAATTTATAAACAGCAGTCTAATTCGGGCTGCTTTCTCAAGGACTCTGAAAACTTGATGTTATTGATTCTCATTATTCAGATGGAGAATCATGGCAATTGTATATGAAGCGAACTGCGGACCTTTGTATCCATTTAAGCTTGTGAATGTCTTTCTTAGTGAAATTGATCGCAAGCTTCGCAGGCGTATTGCAACTGAGATATTATTAACGAATCATAAGCCTGAGGCTTTACGTCGGCGCGGCCGTGTTTGAACCCATGCCTGAGTTGACCGAGCTTGCGGCGTGCGTGCAGAAGCGCAGATATTATCAATATGAGTGGACCAACTGAAGTGGTTGAAATGGTTACACTCAATTATTTGAAAGAGTTAGTTTGAGATATAGGGGTCCGTTTGAAACTGTATTGACAATGAAAGGGAGACTTTTTGTTCGTGATGCGCATGGAAACAGTTTTGTTAGGATTAAATAGCATTAAGAATTTCATTAAGCAGAACCTGGTGGTTTTCATCATTAAAAACGTTGAAGATCAAGCAGTCATCTGCGAATAATCAAATACTAACACTTTGATGAATGCAGGTGTTCAAGTCGTTCACGTAAATGAAGAAATGAAGCTCTAACCAATACTCGCGGAACAACAGAGTTTAGAGAGAGACCGTCTGAATGATTACCTTCAAAATAAACTGTTGGCGGATATTAAGATATGACGATATCCACTTGACCGCAGTAGCAGGTAAACCCAGCTCGTCAAGTTTGAAAAATGGACCAGAAATGTGACCGTGCAGAAAGCTTTGCTGAGATCCAGGAATATAACGTCTATTTCGCCGTCATTATCGAGAACAGACGAAAAGGAATGGGTTGTTGAAACTGGCTGTGTGACTGCCAACAAGCCTTTGCGAAATCCATGCTGGAAGAGAGACGGAATATTTCTTTTTTTGTGTCTAGAAGGTCGGTTATCCTAGGAGGTCTGTAGCTTTTAAGTGATTGCGGTACTTTTTTAGTAAATACAGGCACAACACATGCGAGCCTCCAGTCAGCCGGCACGACGCCGCTAGAAAAAATAAACTAAAAATAACAACAAACCGCGCTAATGATGCGGCTATGCGGCATAACGGCGCAGAAAGGCGTTTAGAGTACCATCAGGACCACACTATGATTTTTATTTCGGATTGAGGACCACTGAAAAAACACTCTCATAGGTTCTGAAATCCGGGCTGATACCGCTTGTGCTACTATAACAATTGACAACAATAACAACTATGAACATAATTATTCAAAGCTGTCTTAAAAACATTGCACAACTGTTCCTGATAAATAAATAAATAAATAAATAAATAAATAAATAAATAAATAAATAAATAAATAAATAAACACTTCCGTTTGGGCGTCAGTTATGCTGTTATTAATTATGCCACTAGAGGTCTCTAAGTAACCAAATTAGCAGAGCTCATGTTTTGCAAAATAACATAGATAAAACACACACTCTTCTAATCTTCCGTAAAATGTAGAGACCCCTATAAAGAGAACGAATTTTTGTTTTTACTGCGCATGTCTGCCTTCAGATGGCGTCACATGGGTTGTCGCTGAAGGTTCCAAACATAAGCTGGAGCCATTTGCGGCACATAGGCGGAGTTAAATTGTCTTAACAGCTTCCAGTTAACGTTCGGCTTTATTCACAGGTCGGTAAGTCAGGTGAATCGTCTTTTCCGCTAGTATTTCACCTTAAACATCATCGTAAACTTGAAGCAACGATGAAACGAATGCGGAAGACGACAGAGCTATTCAGGATACTTGAAGATGGCTAAGATGTTCATCGTTATGCAAAAAAAATAGTAATACTAAACACTTAACGCCTATCCTTTCGCTTAGCATGGTTGGGAAACAGACTGCACAGCTATAACTCTCTGTACTAACACTTCTCTCGATTCACTTACTCGTGGATGCTATTCTTTTCAACTATTCCGAAGAACATCCTTTGTCAGCTGTTTTCGCCATCTCGAAGAGGCAAACAGCGCAAAATACGTTTCTGAAAACGAACGCATAACATTCATATCACCAGCCGGCCGGCTGTTTTCATAACGGCTTGTCACAAAAGAGCTTCATCTCAACACGAGACCGAACACTGTACACAAAGCAAGCAACACGTGAAAAAAAATATAGGTCTATACGTAAAAAGAAACAGCGCATTTGCAATTTTTTCCATCACTGGCACCAAAGGGTAAAGACGGATGATAGAGCCCGCAAGAATTGTGCTACTCTCCAACCGTAATGGGTTTTTCTGCAATCGCAAATCTAGAAAACATAAAATTTAAAAAGCAGCAAAATTTCGAAGATGACGGTAAGAACACTATTTACGTACTGTTTTGCGACTTCCTAGCATAATTTGCGATAGCACTTTCAATCCCCACGGTTTCCTTTGTACGGGAGGTAGTGAAAGCAAAGTTTTCTTAGAAGCCTCATGCTGCGACTAATGTTTTGTTTCGAAAAAGAGTAGCAAATAAAACAAATAAAGCCTACGCTCAATGAAAAATTATGGAAGTCTGATGCTTGCATTGAAGGAACATCCTTAGCCTGTCTTCGAAGTGCTTTGTGCGTTTGCTAGCTTCTGAACAGTGCGACGCATTTTCCCATCCAACCAGGACCTGATAAGAAACCCTGCTCGCAGGAAAAGGCAGCAGTTAGAAAAAAGGATGCAAATGAATGGCAATTCATCCAGCCTTGTTATTATTGTGCTAAGGATGGCGTACATTTCTTGATGAGCGTATTTTCTTTTTCTGATTGAAAGAAGGTGCTAGTGCGCTGGCTATGCGTTTGGGAGCAAGACCTAAAGATTTTCTTCCTCTTTTGGTTATTTATTGGAGGCCGTACTTAGCAGTATTTACTTTTCACGCGTAACGTGTTTTGCATGAGCAAGATTGATCGGAAATGCCTCTGGAGAAGATGGACCCAAAATAAAATGATCCAGAAATTTAAAGTACCCATACAGCTAACGAAAGAGACAGCTGCTTTTTTACGTTTTGGTTAGATATAAACGGCAAAACTTAACACTTTTCTATATAGGAAAATGGCATGTATCTTTTTAGGAAACATTGGCTGACGAGTTTTGAATTTCAAAAACTTTAGGTAGCGCTTTTCTCGAGCTGACATTAAAGGCGTCATCAATAATGCTGCTGGACTTAATCAAGTCCTTTTGTTTTTCACTGATGTAGATACAAGAACTTCAGACTACACTAGGCTTGTCTGAGCTCAGCTTGTGCATTATTCATCATACAAATTCGCTATCACAGTGCACTTCACAAATGTTGTCCTTATAGCTCTGGATTTATGATTAAAAAATGAGCTCATAATGCGCTGAATGCCCACAACATTGTGACACAGACCACACCGAATACATGAGAGCAGCAAAGGTCTCAAGGTATGGTTAGCTTTGAATAAAAAATAAAACTAACGGATAACGAGCTTCGATAAGTAGTGCAGGGAGTACTGGAAGAGGGCGCCACTACCAAGCTAGTTCGTGTTGCGTTAATTTCTGAGTTTATTTTTACCCTCAGTACTGTTAATGATTTTGAGATTAATGTTAATGAAATGTTAACACGCAAATCGAGAATTCGTGTTTCAGATGATATTGAATTTTTCGCTCCGTTCGTTTTCAAGCGTGATTGGCAAGCTTCCTTGATTCGAAGACGAAATGAGAACAGACGCTCTCTGTTGACTGATTGCCTTGAAATCTTTTGACTTTATTGCGTTAGAGAGAGTGCGTCAGAGCACACGACTGAAGACATCTAAAGCGCCTCGCACCGTTCTTTGACAGCATTCACTTATCGTCTCAAATTCGACGCACAGTCGTCCGATGTCGCCAGCCGACAATGAAGGAGTGGCCAGCGAATTCTATCTCGCTACATGCCAGAACGCTTCCCGAGAAATTTGTCCCCCGGAACTTGAGGCAGTTTGGAAGATGGCAATTGATTGTGAGAGCTCGCTAGGGAGACCAAAAAAGAAAAACACATAAAAGAGACACCGAAAGAAGCATTTGCAACTGTGAGGCGGGAAGCTAGTAGGACAGGTTGACTTCCGCACCGTAGCACGGAGCGGAGGTGGCCGATAGGAACTCGGCGTCCCCGACAAGGGAACATGGAACGGCGCGGCGAACCGGTAAGTGCAGGACCGTGTTTGAACTCTCGCAGGCATCAGCGGGGCCGAGTGGGGCACACTTCGGTACTTGCCGCTTTTTTTCACCCCTTCTTTTCTCTCTTATATTTCTTTCAAGGTTCTTTCGCCAAGTGCGAAAGCGACGAAGCCGGCCGGGGAAGTCGGTTGTTCGGAAAAGGCGCTCCTAAATCGTTCGGTAACTGGTTGGACCCGAGGCGAAAGGAGAAGTTGCTTTCGTCTCCCGCAGGGGGCGCAGTCCTCATCAGTGGGATAACAAAGTTACGGCGTGTCTTTCTTTTATCATGCCTCTGGGTGGTTTGATAACCGCTCAAGAGCAAGAGTGACGTCGGAAAAGTGTTCGAGCCACAGATGTAGGAACAGCTAGCACGGGGCGAAGCTGGTGGTGCGGTCGGAAACAGTTTACGCCCGCATAACCAGCGCTAATGATGCCAGAGGCTCTCCTCTTGCAGGAAGCAGTTTTTTCTTCTTTTGTTTGTTTGTTTTCCGGGATAATGCCCGAGGCCCTGAGCATGAAGCTGGGGAGCTGGAAGGGGGAGGAAGGAAGGCAGAATTTCTTATTGGGAGCTTGGCATGGGCTGCAATGAAATCACGGTGCGGTGTATGCAAATGAGCATAAACGAGAAAGGGAAGCTGAAAGATTTTTTTTTTCTTGCGACAACGGGGAGAAATGCAAAGTGGCAAGCAGTTGTTGCCTAAGTTGTTTGTCCACTCTTTGACATGAAGGCGAATTGCTAAGTCCCACGCGCAATTCATCTACTCGCATTATGCGTAGTCACGCGATGCCAGTGTCTACAGTACATAACGAAGCGCCTCGAGGCCAAGTCACGGCGGAGAGCACAAACATGGGCTCGAAATTGGCAGGCTGGATAAATTAACGCCAATGAAATATGGGGCGGACGTCACCAGCTCGAATTCTCCGGCCTTGGATTTAAATGATCGAAGCTAACGCTTCTTCGAACAAAGAGCATTGTACTATGGGAGCGCTATACCTCGCAGCAGGCCGAAACAGGAGTATGGCTGTCCATCACCGCAGATAGGACGCTTGACACTTAAAAAAATGCTCCCGGTGGATAGAGGACAGAAAAGATAGTGCGCATTCACCTGTCATAATATCTGTCATAAAAAAGTGGTGTTGTGTAAAAATGTGTACATATTTATTTAAAATTATCGTAGTGCTAAAATTAGCCTCTCTATCTGAGAAATCAGGTAGATTAGTAGTAAGAAGACACCATGTCGCTACGATGTTATGTACCTTAGAGTAATTGGCGGTCTGGTGAGGTGGGATAACGGCATGTCGGAAAGGTATATTTAGCGAGAGAAGGAAACGCCTAAAATGTGTTTAGTCCGTAAAAAGATAATTATAAATGATTCCGCTTTCTTTCTGAAAGCGTACAATCAAAACGTCGTTAGTTCGCGACTTTGGAACAGCCATAAAAATAAAAAGTGTTCAATGAACAGAACGCGACCAACAACCTCAATGTTCTTTTCAGTCTATCATCTATTTCAGGCAGCTGTTTTGCAGCAGCCCACTTAGTGACATTTCTAATTCTCTTTCGGAACGGATATTGATTCTAAATTCATCAGGCGCTCGCTAAACTTTGAAGCCTTAATGAGTTCTGCCTGCGTAGAGCAGATCAGGTATTTATGAGGAATTTACAATCAGCCGCAGCATTTTAGCTAGTGCAGCTCGAGAGAGAAACGGTGCGTTTTCGGTGCCTGGAGCGGGGTGTTCTCCTTGTAATTTATCGAAGGCCACCAATCGATCCAACATTCAGGGCAATTCTTAGCCTACCGATGGAGTCGGGTGGAACAACGCCTTCCTCACGTGAGGCTAGGCTAAATATGGGTACTTTTCAATGCAGCCAGGGTATTGGAGAAACGGGCAGGCTGGTTATGCACAGCTGCTCAGTGCCACGAACAAATGAATTGTACTGCACGGAATACAGGCGAATGAAGTAAGATTTGCATGCGCATTTGGCAGCGTACTTCAAACGTTCTCTTGCTAAAGGTGTTCAGTTTTATTTCTTGCAGACATCGAAGTAACGATGATGACGTTAAAAATTAGCAATTACCATAATAGATTTGAAATCAAGTTGATAAACTTGCTCAGCTTTTATAACTCCAGCAAAGTAACTTGACGACTTTCAGCGATTAAGTATAAGGGAATTAAGTTAGATGAAGCGTGGGACGTTTAAATTGTTTAGGTTTACATCAGAGTTAAGCTGGTTGCCTATTCTTTAAAAAGGATGAAATTATCCTAGCAGCTCCTCAATTTAAAAAATAGCTGCGAACACCTTGCGTTTAAAGCTATGAATTGTTAAATTTGCGCAACTGGCGCGGAGAGTCCAGCCATGTGTGTATGGATTGTGGCACTACAATGGACTATGTTCTACTGTGACTGAATATGTGCATAGGTGGTGACTTGTGGAGTGGACTGTGATGTGGACTGTGTGGAGTGATTGCGTCCACAGATGGTGGTGACTGCGGGAGAGGAATGTGTGCAATTATAAGAGACTGTGCGCATAGCGGGGTAGATGCGACAGGCTTTAGGACATTGTTAATATAGAAGGGACGCTACGGTGGAGCAATTGGCGGCAGAATAAGCAAGGCTAATCCCACCTGTAGCATTCAACACCTCAACTTAACTCAAGTCAACTCAACTCAAGCCATAAGTTTTTTCTTAATCACTTCAGTACAAGATTGAATTTTCCGCACGTGTACGTTTTTCTGCAGATAGCGTACGCGACTATCAGCTATGTCAGGACCCGATGAAAAGCATTAATTAATTATATATAATTATAATTGGTTTTGAGGGAAAGGAAATGTCGCAGTATCTGTCTCATATATCGGCGGACACCCGAACCGCGCCGTAAGAGAAGAGATAAAGGAGAGAGTGAAAGAAGAAAGGAAGAAAGAGGTGCCGTAGTGGAGGGCTCCGGAATAATTTCGACCACCTGGGGATCTTTAACGTGCACTGACATCGGACAGCACTCGGGCGCCTTAGAGTTTTGCCTCCATAAAAACGCAGCTGCCGCGGTCGGGTTCGAAACCGGGAACTCCGGATCAGTAATTTAATTAAAGGTAGCCTAAAAAAGACCTTAATAAGGGGCCGCAGGAATTAGCCCGCTGTCGTTGTCTGTGCGGAAAAAGAAGCAGCATTAATGATTAAAAAAAAAGAAACTCTTAGGCCATCCTCGGTGGATCCTTGAGATGCGTTAGCAGCTAAACGTTCTTTATATCCGAGGCTGACACACTAAGTTCGTTTTATGCGCGACTAACAGACTAACGTTCGTTGTATCCGATGTGGCACACTAAGGTTCGTCACATGCGAGGTAGTATACTAAGTTCGAAGCCCGGTGAGCAGGTGGCCTCTTGGCACTGGCTACTGACAGACGGCGGTCACCATTTCCTTTTGCAATGACGTACTTAACGCTAACGCTTAAAAAGGAAAAACCTGCAAGGGCATAACGCAGCGACCGGTTGATACGAAAGATACCGTTTGAAAGAAAGTTGGAATCTTCGCCAGCAGAGCCATGCATAGGGTGCTATTATCTCGTTGAACGATAGCCCTACTGAGACAGTGCGGTCTGCTGAGTATAAGCGAGCATGCTTTCACAATAAAAGAACTGTAGCGCAACCAAGACGAACAAAAGAAAGAGGCACACAGGACTAGCGCTAGTCCTGTGTGCCTCTTTCTTGCGTTCGTCTTGGTTGCGCTACAGTTCTTTTGTTACAAAATGCACCATCTAGCTCAACAAAAAGTTATTCTAAACCATGCTTTCACAAACTGAAGCTTTTACGAAAGAGCAGACACCAGGTCATTTCTTTCCTACCGTAGATGCGACAACCGAAGCTTTCGAATGTTTAGATCGGGGGAAAAAATGCTCATGTCACCCAGCGCGCAATGCTTTCTAGTATAATGAATTTTGAGAAGAAACTTGACCAAGCAGAACGTTTGGGAAGAGGCTAGTGAAATATTAACTTTTCTCTGATCTGACAACCTGTGTGATCATATTCATTATTTAATTCACGGGTCTGGAAAGCACACTGCGCTCGCAGGCACATTCATTATCTTGCTGATCCTTTAGTTAGGACAGATTCGCAGAAACGGATTAGTAGCGAACAGTAATCGCCTTAAGGCTGCTTTTCTGACATGTGTCGAGTAAAAAAAAAAATGATAATGAAAAGCGAGTCACGCATTTACGAAATTCATTTTTTCTTTGTGCTTGAAGCTTCCAACCTGAGGTGCAATGCGTGCTCAGCTGTTGAAGAATTTAGCGGTTAAACTTTGTTAAACTTGGAAGTATCTGCTTATGCGTTTTTTTTACTGCTTCTCCGAAACGTCCACGAACGTCGCAGAGCCTGAACACACCAAAAAAAGAGTTGATTTGAATTCCAATAGGTGTTCAAGAAGTAGAAAAAATGAACATAAAAGAGCAGAGGCAATGAAAAATTTGAGCTACTCCTCCACTTCAGTATAAAAAAGAGCCTTTAAAAAATTTAGAACTTTCGGAATAAATCAATTCATATCTAGTTATCAGCAGTCCAGAGCAGGTGTTCCAGCGCAAACAATCTCGGTGCCGACAGAAATGACAGGAGATAAAAAGAGCGAAGTAAAAGGTGGATCTAGGAAAGCCGAGAACGAAAAATCCAAGTAGATAAAAAAAATGTGCCGCGAATGAGAGAGAGACGTATGAGAGTTTTTCACATTCGTTCCTCCTTCTGCACGCTGTCTCCTCGTCGGGACAGATAGCCTCAATTCCTGCCGGGAACGCTGGGTTGGGGAAGGAAGAAAAGGGGAAGCATAGGGACTGGGAAGGCTAGAAAGGGGAGAGGCGCTGCCTGGCTCCCAGATTTATTTCCCCGAGCCGCTGCCCTGATCCCCAGGAATAGAGGTTTCGGTCGGTCGATTGGGACCGATAAATCTCGCGAGACGCTGCCCGCCGCCCTCATTTCAGCCCCTCTTTTCTCCGTGCTTTTCCGTCTGTCCTTTTCTTATTTGCCACCATCCTGCTTGACCCGTCAGTTTTTCCACCCGCGATCGCCTCTTCGCAGGCGGTTTCTGCGCTCGCAGTTTTAAATTTGACAATCTTCCCTTGCCATCGCGCTCTCCCGCCGTATGAGACGCAGCTGGTGGTGCGAAGTCGCCTCAGCTTCCGCTGGAGAGAATAATATGCAGTTTCAACGATCCCAATCATCTCGAGACCGGCACTTGGAACTCGCTCCGGGCGTAGCTGGGCTGGGAGCTTGCCTTCCATTTGTGAACGATGAAATCGGTCCCGATTCGGCTTCGGTGCCGCGTTGCAAAAAAGCAGTATATCTTTTATTTAATCATTTGCCGTAACTGAAGTCGATTACGCGGTAGCAGTCATCGAGAGGAATTTCAGTGCAGATTAGAGACAAATCATCCTCTCCGCGCCTCATTGCTATACATAGTGTCGATGTTCGTGCGCTCGCTTGCATAGCCTGGTGAGATACTTTTTGGGACACTGCTGCGCCACGAAGTGTCGTTTCTACGAAGCAGGAAGGAGCATTCTCGGTGTAATAGTTAGGCGAGAACCGTTGACTTATTCTTGTTCGAATCTCCCAGTTATTAGCGTAACAGCTTACTTGTACAGCAGTAGCCTTGCGAAAAGTATAACTCGCCTTTTATATTTTACGGAAAGTTACTGGTTGAGAAAGAAATAACTTAGCGTGAAAGGTGCAAGCGCTTCTGAGCATTCCTAACGACGAGATAGAGAATGCACGTGGCTTGAGAAGGATTGTTGTGGGCAGTGCAAAGTCTATAATTTGCGAACAAACAAACACAAATTTCACTACCATTATTGCTACTTTCGAAAGTAGTCGGCTGTTTATGCACAAAAGAGCATTGTCCGTCAACAGATGCAGTCACGAAGTTTCTTGGTTTATTGGAATTTAACGTCCCAAAGCAGCTCAGGCTATGAGGGACGCCGTAGTGAAGGGCTCTGAAAAATTTCGACCAGCTTGGGTTCTTTAACGTGCACTGACACCGCACAGTACACGGGCCCCTAGAATTTCGCCTTCAAAGAAATTCCGCCGCCGCGGCCGGGATCGAACCCGCGTCTTTCGGGTCAGCAGCCGAGCGCCGTAACTACTGAGCTTGGAGCAAGAGTCATCGCGGCGGATCAATCACGAAGTTTTGCCGGCGAAGTTATGACAGTAAAAAAAAAAAACTGCTTTCGTACGATGCCACTTTTATGCAATCTTAGCAGCCGTTCGAACGCAATTATTTCTTTGCCGGTGAGTGTTATTTTTATTCATTTCGGAGAAATTTAGTGCAATTAAGCGCTTTAAATGCAGATGACCTTGCTGCAGGCAAGCTGGGAATGTCGATGACGGGTATTAATCAGCATGGCGGTCAATTAAGCGTCTGTACTTAAGGGACGAAGTGATTGGAAAAAAAAAGAAACACTTTCTTTGCTCATCCAAAATACTCCATAAATTATGAAGAAAAATATATATTTGCCGTTTTTAAGCCATTTTCGTCGTGAAACACAATTTATTTATTGCGGGTTCAAGTGTGATACTTTAGTAAGCTCGCCTGGCTTTTGAGTACGAATGAAAGACCTAAGTTTCTCCTTCATACTCCTGGCGCTTGTAACCTACCGAACGAAAGAACCCTTTAAGTGTTAGCCCGTGCTTCGGCTCGCCCTTTACTATATTTGTTTGTTGCTTTGCTAGAACTTTGTGGACTGTAATCTAAACACAAAAATAGCTGCTAAGGTTGCAGCGCGCATGCCACTTGCATAAACTGGCTCGTACAGACGCGAACGCAGAGTAAGGTCATTAGTCTTTGCGCGTGTTTTCAACGGCTGGAAAGGAAACTCTATTTTAAAAAGTCAGTCCATATTTCATGCTCCGGCGATATAGATTCATGGCGGCAACAGAGCAACCTGCACGCAAAAACAAACAAACAAACAAACAAACAAACAAAATTACGGCTTATGGCAACGCCCCACTTTATGAGCGCCCGTTTGAGAAGAGGTGCGGCGTGCGTAGTTTTATGTAATACAAACAAAATTGACGAAAATATGTTTAATAAACTTGGTCTTGGAGGGCACATATAATTTTTTTCCGCGAGTCAGATGCCTGAGAAAATTGATGAAGGTGGAGCCTGGGATGTCTGCGAAATACTTTGGTCGTTTGCTCCGTTAGGAAGTGTTTCTGGTTTTCCGATATGAAGTTCAGGTTGTCGTAATAAAAAAAGAATGAGTCTGACGCTAAACTGCCACTTTAAATGATGTGAAGTGCTGGTGAATTAATAGAAGAGGAGCCAGCTTATGCACATCAGCAGGAAGTACCAGCAACATGTACACAAACAACGCGCCGAAAATCTGTGAAGAAGGATAGCGAAAAAAAATTTCTTGGAGCGAGAAACTCATTAATGAAATGCCCCCTCCCCCTCCTCCCCTCAAGAAAAAAAACGGAGAAAAAAAAGAAGTCTGGTGTGCGTATCTTAACACCGCCTTTAAATTTGCCTGCATCGGGCGAATAAGTGCTAATTAGTGCAAGGGCTTCTCCAAAAAATATTTAAAAAAACCGCGTACAAAGGCTAAAGTGCAGCAGCGAGTGAACTGCTTGTAATTATCAAAAGCTCCACCGAAGAAGAAAGCCCGACTTGAACTGAATAATGCATAAATGCGTTTATAGAACGCCGTGCTTCAAGCAAAAATGAAACCGGAGGTGCTTCAAGCAAAAGTGGCAGCATTTTCAATTACGCTGGATTAGAAGCAAGCTGTCGAATGCACCTGACGGCTAGGAGTGGCGAGGTTTGCCAGTTTGAAAAAGGGAAGTTTTCAAGGCAGCGCACTCAACGCAGGCTCAACTTTGCTGATTTAATTTGGCCGTGCAGCTAGCCCTCGTTAATGAAGGACAACTTGAACGTCCACTGTTTCTTTTCCAGTGTTGACCTTTTTTGCTATTTTCATTTCTCTTGTATTTTCTTCATTTTTCTTAGCCTTCAAAGCGCTAATTACACTCAGGGTTTCCTCCCGGGCGTGTACTGTAAACGTTGGAGCAAGCTGGAAGGTGGCGTCTTGGCAGGAGTGCAGGACTCTGACGTTACCATGACAGAGGCAGTAACAGATGCAGGAACAAGACCTGCGAATTAACTTTTTTTTCTCTGCACTGACCTGCGCTGACCCGGGACATCAAATGAGAGCCATTATAATAGGTCTCAAGGGTTTTTATGCCTGACATCGTAAAACCTTTTTAACTCTTGTTTTTTATTGTTTGGTTGTTTCTATGTTTCTAAAGTAATAATTCCTTCTTCACGAAACAGTGTCAGCTATACATAGGCCACGCAACAATAATTTAAGCTCACAAATGTCACACGCTATCAGGAAAAATAATAAGAAAGAAGGCAGCTGGAGCTAGGAAAGAAAGGCTGGTATAGAATAAATTTGTGAGACCAGAAACATTCTCTGCAGGGCCCGCTCATTGTTTCCCACGTCATTATTATATTATGATATTATATTACATAAGAACTAGACAACACGTTTTGGTCAATTTTTGTAAACAGCGATTAGATGCTTGCTTATTACTGACCGCAGCATCGTAAATGGTACCAAGATAGATTGTGATTATGTTTGTATGTGTTTTGATTTCATATCCTGGTGTGATTATTTTCTCCGATGTTTTCACTCGTCAATGATTACGAAATATGATATAACTTTTCTTTGGTCTGCAGGTTATAGCTAATTTGGTCAGTGCGCTTATGGTTAGTGTTACCTGACGGTCACCTATAATCATGGTTATTAAATATAATAAAACAACAGACACTTTCTTGTTTTCGACATTGTTCCTAGAGACGAGCGGACGATGACAATTGTTTGAGTAGAAAGACGCATGGCATTAGAAAGAAATGAGACTGCGAACGCGGATTACCACATCATTTGGGTAGCCGCAGTGTTCTCTCCAATACAGGAGTCAAGCGTGAGCACACGGTTGGCTACAACGAGGAGAGCACGAAGGTCTCCTCAGCTGAACGCCTACCGTTGCTCTTGTCCCAGTTCGGGCTTTTATTAGGTATAATGAGCAGTCCCCAAAAAGCAGCTTATGAAATAAATTAGAGACAAGACCAAGCATACCCGTAGATGAAAGAATGATCTCCGACCAGCTAATTAAGAAGCAGGTGGGCGCTTGCTTTTATTCCGATCGATTCTGAATGCAGGAAAAAGTACCGCGAGTTAATTAGTTTCTGAGGCACTTTTTCGTGCTTTTAGTTAGAACAGTAATGAGAGACTTCTTCTCAGCTCTATATAGGGAGTGCTGCGGAAGGCGTTCCCTTAATATTTCACGTCAGCTTTTTTGCGCGCGACTGGAAGTAATACGGAACGTTCAAATGAGAAGCTCAGTGTGCCTGGACGCCAATTAATCGTAAAATTCATTAGCCACGGCTCATTTGTAATCCTGTCCGAGAGCTAAGCGAATGCAATCTAAACGGAGACTTCTTGGTTCCGCGTATAGATCGAGCATTATTGATTGGCTGAAATATAGCTTCGTTGCGAGAACATGGTTCTGGATCCTTTGATTATCTTAGTTTTTGCTTTTCTTCCTTCTTTGAGTGCACGTGGTAACGTGTCTAAAGCAACAGATGCCAGGAGAGTTGTAAAAAGTTTAGGGGCTATCAATTGGATCGGTTTGCGATAGCATGCTTGTTTCACTCGGCAATGTATTCCAATTGTGAATGTATTCCAATTATGAGTCCACTGTCTTTCACTCCCCAATCTATTCCAATTCTGATTCTATTCGAATCGTGACCATGCAGCTACACGAAATGTGTCACACTGATGGATCGCGGCGAGTCCTCATACCGGAGTGGCGCAGCGGTTAAGCGATACGCCATTGCATCGGCGGGTGGCTGTTCCAGAGACAGCCACTGATGGGGCTTGCGAGACACATGTCAGGTTGCTCTACCCGAGCAACGGGAGAAGGAACAGCTCCCGCAAGCTTCATTTTTGCATAGATAGATAGGCTTGCTTTTTTCCGGGGTCATTTTCTTTTTAGTCGCTTTCATTTTTCTGAGTCATTCCTCGTCCGGCACTGCCCTCCTCCTCTTCCCTTCAACTGGAGAGGGCAGAGAGGTAGGAAGAGGGGGAACAGGGGGAACAGAGGGACAGTTATCAAGTAGAGACTTCTCACTGACACCTATGCCACCGCCGGGCAGTTTTCGCCTTCATAGTCCTCCTAATGACTCCTAATGAATTGCTAATTTAATTCTTAGTGAATTGATTCAACACCAGGTCGTTTCCATGATGAATATATTTGATTGATTACTATTCAGCTTAGCGAGGTGCGCCTGCCTCCCTCTACCTTCCTTTTCCTGCTCTCGCTTTTTTTTTTTTTTTGCTCTTACGCGTAAGCCAACCCCGCAGAGCACGGAAACGTGTCCTTAACAGCAACCGCTGCAAAAGGGTTAGGAAAGCAAGGGGTTAACCGGATTAGGACCTGGTTGTCTGCCGTATACTATATAAAGGGACAAAAATTGTGGCATTCGCGGTTAAATTGTTGATGACTTCCAAGTTCGGTAAGTAGTAAATCTGAAGAAGCCTTGTGATCACGCATACCTGGCAAATATGACGCCCTGTCTCATAGCCTCATGCATTTCTTCTACTCGATGACGCAATACCTATCGCCTTTATCAAGATGTGAGAAGCCTAGACCAGTAATTTTTTTTTTGTTCAGTGTCAGCACCCTGTGCCAACACACAGGGGCTCATTGAATGGCGTTGGCAGTTTGACGGAGATTTATTTTACTTACCACATTTAAGGTTCAAACGGAAGCACATGTTTTTGTTTTGTTAGACAGCTGAGGTTTAGGCATTTATGCATCGTCTATGCACAAACCGACGACTGACAATTTTTGGCTCTTGTTGTGGTAATTGTAAGAATTTTCAGCTGAACTTAATATTAGCTCAATTCCCTGCAGAAACCGTTCAGCTGCAGAACAGGCCTAGAGAACAGGTCTCGGCGCTCGAAGACCACGCCTCTGCAACCGACTATTCCTGCTCTGAAGTCTCACTAAGTGAGAGAACGCGATGGATTACTGGCCTGTGCGCAGCGAAACGTGTACTATACTTCAACTTCTCGTTCGCTAGGTATATGGGGCTTCCATATTAGCAATAGCTATGCCATTTCTTTTTTGTATATATTGCAGAGTTGGTGGGCGCTTTTTCAACCGGAAAAGAAAATCACTCTTTGCTGCGCGGGCTAAACCGCCCTTTCTGCCGACAACGACGCAGCGAGTTGGTTTCGCATGCTTACGCGAGAGATCGCACTTGCCGCGCACAACTCGAACCAATTTTTCGACCCACGCTTCAATTCTGATCGTTTTGGTCTCCAACTCCGTGTTCCTCCTTGCCACCTTGTTGCCATACGAAGCAAGTTTGCTTTTTCGTCTGTGGTTTGGTGTTGCTTTCACAAACCGGTACTCGCTCCTCATCGGCTTGGTCCACATCCTTGCCTGTGGCGCCTGCGGCTTCTATGAGAAAATTGGACCTCTTTATGAATGCCTTTTATTTACACCGAGAATCAAACGCTGCCGTTTTTCCTTGACCGTCTCGACATCATGCTTGTACAACAGATTGTGACTTTGGTCCAATGTTTAGTGGAATCCCCAAAGGTAGAGTGGGTTTCAAGTAATGAAGTAATGAATTATTAGCATCACATAAGTGCATGCGACCACCGAATTGACTTTGACGGCGGCAGTATTGCACTGGAAACCGAAGCTAACCCGCGAAGGAGGCTTCTACTCGAGTCGTGGCACATCCAACAGACACGGGAGAATGTTAATCGCTCCCTGGAGACACTTCCCACTTCTTACATCCATGGTTTGCGGCCACTGACCCGGAGGTCTTCCACACGAGGGCTTAAAGTGCCAAGCTGCGCCTCGCCCGTAGTCACACCATGAAGAAGCGACCGAGACGGTCCCTAAACTTCGTGTTTTTACTGCAAAACTTACTTGGTTGGCGTCAGTCATTTTTCTCCTATAATTAAATTGCCCAGCCAGACAGACTTCTGTCAAATGTTTTCTTTTGAGTCATACGATTGCAAACAAAAAGCTATAAAGCTTCCTTTTGCTTATGTGGAAGCTTTATAGCTGCCCGTTGTGCCTGTATATGGCTCAGAGTATTATTTCGCAGCAGGCCATCGTTACCTGCCGTCGTTGCTCCTTATTCTATCCCTGTGTTTCCCCAATAGACCTGCCGCTTCCTTTTCCCTCAGTGCAGATTTGCCAACCGGAATAAAATTCTTGTTCAGTTCCCGGCCTTTCTCTTTCCATTCTCTCGGTATTGACCATGAAGGGCCAAAGGCAAAGAAAATCTAATTTTTATCAGCCGTTTAGTTCGAACAGTAACGAAACTTTTATTTGTTTAGAATTGTATATTTTTGGTGCGGTAGCACTACTAGGCACATTTTCCGTTTCGGGAAAATGTACGTATGTCCCTGAAGCCTGCTTTGTGGCAGTTGGCCCACCTGTCCATCGGATTGTGGGCAACCTGCCCCGTGTGTACATCTGGCGGGCCTGCATCTGGGTGAAGGGTACACCTGGGTGAAGGCATTGGAAGTAAAATGCCTTCACGGTAAAGGCCTTTAGGTCAGATACCTTTGTGGCAAAGACCTTTATGTCAAATGCCTTATGGTTAAGAACTTTAGTGCAAAAACCTTTAGGTCAAAGGATGCTTTTGCATTCGCAGCCTCCGCAGCCGCCACGATGGCTGAGTGCTTATAGCGCTCGGCTGCTGACCCGAAAGACGTGGGTTCGATCCTGGTCGCGGCGGTCTGATTTCGATGGAGGCGACTTTATAGAGGCCTGTGTACTGTGCGATGTCAGCGCACATTAAAGAACCCCAGGTGATCGAAATTTCCGGAGACCTTCACTACGGCGTCCCTCATAGCCCGAGTCGATTTGACACGTTATACCTCCATAAACCAAACAGCCCTCACAGCGCGTAAAAACCTTCAGTTCCCACCGTCACTAGTACTGCTGAAAGAAATTCCGCGCTTAGGCATGCAAAACCGTCTGCAATTTTTTTAGAACAGTACTGCTTTTGCATTGGAGCGAAAATGAGTAGTTATTGTTGTTTGGCGAATTTTTCTGCAATAAGAATTTATTTGGCAGTTAGGTTTTCATGAAGTAAGGAATAAAGGGTTAATAGCATTTTCGTACAGGATTTTCATTCAGTTTGCGTACCCCTCAAAAAGAAATTACTCTCACGTCGCAAGAGCTTACTAATTATCTGTATTTTATGCTGAGCTTGCGTTACTTCTACTGGTTTAAGAAAAAAAAACCCGCTTTCATGGCGGAAGACGATCGACTTCACTGTTATGGACTTTCTGTCTTGCTTGAAGCACCAATCAATTAGCAACACTGTGCGTTCAGTAAAACTTCTTCAGAAAGCAGCTTTATATCACGAAGTTTTCCAAGCGTAAGAAGTTTCGGAAAGCTTCAAGGCACGCCGTTTAGTCAGGTAAGACTGTTGAACGAGAATATGAACAGGGCTATAATTTGAGCGCATTTATCGCTACAATGGAGGGCTCGTGCGTCCGCGTATTTTTTCAGTGCCGTCAGTTCGCTCTTTAGTGTAATAATGAACACAATTCAAGTTTAAGACGGGTCATCAACGTGAACTTTAGCTCAACTGCCAACGCACATATGATTGCATAAAATGCGAAGCAACAAAGTTTCTGCGTCAAGTCCCTGTGCTGTGCCAGTCTCCAACCGAACTCAATAAACCCAGCCAAAGCCCAATATGCTGCTGTCAGCGCCGCCACGCATAAAAGCTTTCCCAAGACCCCATTCGCCGGCGAATAACCCGACGCGGCCGTCTTTTAGCGTTCACTTTCGGCCGAGCCGCCATCGCGTATTCAGAAAGCAGCCTTACGAACGGCACTTCGACTGAGAATCAAAGGGATGTCTTTTGAGACTGCAGACTGTCTATAGCGAAGAGCGCTTCGTCGTTTTATGATTGGTTTTCTGCACCAGTCGCAATTCGCCGCCCCGCTCTGAATTTTATTTTTTGATCCGATGCGCGCTCACGTGAACGCATTAAAGGCAAGAAGCCAACGCACCCGTAGCGAAGGCTGTGAGGAGGCAGTGCCGCGAGCTCCCCGAGCAGTGCGAGTATAGGAGACTTCGTCAGACAGGCACTCTGCATTCCCTTAATGGCTTTAGAGAATCCCCGTGGAGACAGGTAATTTTGTTTCGAAGCGTGGTTCGCGCCGCTTCCGCACTTCTTCGCGTCGCTTTTTCTCGTACCGTCTTTCCGCTCACTGCATTTCGCTCTTCTTTTGTATTGTGTATTTTTTTATTCACCACGCACGCGTTCCGTACTTCTCGGCTTTCCGGCCACGCGGCAGCACCGCATGTACTTTTGTAGACGGAGCGAGCGCTGGCGAGATGCCAATCGCGAACATTCAGTTCCTAGATTTTCTCATCGATCTTGAAGTCGCCTCTGGGGAGCCACTTCGTCGAGACGCGTTTCTTATTTCGAAGCTTTTTTTGCGCGCGTTTCGGGATCGAACTTTCGCAGTCGCTTTGTGCTCGCGTTTAAACTGTTCTGACAACTTATCGGGCTGCTCGAGAGAGAGAGAGAGAGAGGGCACGCCACCAAACGGTTTCTTGCCGCTCAGGATTGCACCCAGGGGAGAAACTGTTCTTGCTTCTACAGCGGCTGTGGCAGAAATTTCGCAGTTTGCAGCCCACTTGGAAAAGATAGATGTATGCCTTCGGGCCATAAGTTTCCAGAGCTATAAAGTGCACACAAAAACACTCACACACAAACAGCGGCATCTAATTGTATCATGTTTTGGCAATGCGATCGCTTTCGAAGCTTTTGATGCATTTGCAGGAAGTGATTGGAGGGATGGGAAGGGGGGGGGGGGGGGGGGGGGCTTGTGAGATCCATGTTGGTCTTCCCGTACACGACCTGCCATCTGTTACGGTTGGCAGGTGAGGCTTCATACAGACGAATCTAGTCTGGTGATGTCACTGCCGGTCTGGTGACGGCGTTTGCCTCCAGCCAATGAGTGTTCTCCGGTCTGGTGACGTCACTTTCCTCCATCCAATGGAATTTCTCGGATCTGCAGAGCGGAGAATTAAGTGCCATTGACATCACCGTGGTGACGTCAATGGTGACTTTACTGCCCGCCAACCAATGAGGATTTTTCTGGGCGACGCCGGACGGCACTGAGATTTTGCTCCTCTGAGGACAAAATGCACAAAATGCGGCAAAGCTGCCTGCTGTGCTCCTCTTTGAAAAAGACTTAATTCTAATTACAATTACCTGTAGATGATTTTTTTCATTCAACATTATAAGTTCATGTAAGGCAGCAGTGATTCTTCTTCATGACTTTCTCGTAAGGTATAAATGATCACTAAGTATTTGATATCAGGTTAATGATGGTACCTGGAGCACCTTGTGGCGGGAGCAGCGCAGCGCGAGACAATAAAGAGAGAGGCGGGACACGACGCTAACAACCAGATTTTTAATGATCGTTCGTCGAATATATACATCTCGCTCGTACAAGAAGGAAAGGACAGAAGCATGAAATACACGTAAAATATACACGTGGTAAAGAAATTAAGACAGAGCACGTAGGTAATCAATTTCGCTGTCATATCTTCTATAGCGCTTCGTGACAGCGAAATTTTTCCGTACGGTTTAACAAAACTTCTTTGGCAATTACTTTTCAAAAGAAGTATTTGTATAACAGTTTTCGAAACTGTTACGGTTTGTTAACGACAGCCTGTATTATATATTTCCCAGAGACGTCCTATTTGCGACAGCGGCGGAAAAGTTTACCTATCGATAAACAGCGCCCAATCTCTTAAATATTAGCCTGTGCAAATATGCGCGAGTGAAATTTATTTCTCATATTCTCGTAGAACGAGCATGATCATTCAGATGGAATGTGAAAGTATGTTTTCTTTTTCGCAGAAACTTCTTCAGTATTAAAGCAGCAACAACTTTTATTTTCTATGCCGAAAAATATTACATCTTTATAGACTGAAGCTATACCGTAGGAAGCTGCGATAAATGTTGAGGGTAAGAAACCGGCAGTAAAGCAAATGAGTGCGTGTGCGTAGTGTCACAATGTGCCATTCAGTGCTGGTGACATTGATCATATATGATTTAAGGAGAATCGTTCCAGAGCGCCACCTGGTTTTGTGGCCCTCAGTGGCCCTCCCACTTTTGCGAAAGCCATGCTTGAAAATTGCCTCCGAGGGATCCCGATTGATCAAGGTGGGGCGCAAGAGGTTTACGGAAATATCGTTGTTCGTCATTATGCTATCTGATGTGTGTAATACCGTTACGCGACGGTGACGTCAGTGCAAATAGCAGTGATACACCTGAGAGCTTAAAAAGGAAATTGCGCCTGAAAACTGGAGCAACTAGGCGACGGCAATAGCAACAGGGGTTCCCGCAAGCCGTCTGATATTAGAATGACGTCACTTTAGGCCGCGCTGAATTTAAGGGAACCAACGAAGCCTCGAGATATGGCATGTACATCACCTCCGGTAATATCGAACATAGCAGCAGTTGCGCACAGCTACAATAATTCGAGATAGAACTGGTCGCCTATAACGCATATCGCACTGACACTGCGTGTGACCGTGGCCTTGAAGAAGGAAGAAGAAAAAACAAACATTAAGAAAGTAGGTTGCATTACCTCCTGTGGAAAACTTGTTCCCCCCTCCGTTTCGATGCGGCCGACCACTTTCATCATCGTTCGTAAAGAGAGCACCGGCTCGGTGAGGAGGGAAATCTGTCTGATGGGGGAAGCGGATGTATGTATGTATGCATGTATGCATGCATGCATATATATATATACATGCACACATGTATGTGTGCATGTATGCATGTGTGCATGTGTGCATGTGTGCATGTGTGCATGTGTGCATGTGTGCGTGTATGCATGTGTGCGTGTGTGCATGTATGCGTGTATGCATGCATGCGTGTATGCATGCATGCATGCGTGTATGCATGCATGCGTGTATGCATGCGTGTGTGCATGCATGCGTGTATGCATGCATGCGTGTGTGCATGCATGCGTGTGTGCATGCATGCGTGTGTGCATGCATGCGTGTGTGCGTGCGTGTGTGCGTGTGTGCGTGTGTGTGCGTGTGTGCGTGCGTGTGTGCGTGTGTGTGTGCGTGCGTGCGTGCGTGTGTGCGTGTGCGTGCGTGCGTGTGTGCGTGTGCGTGCGTGCGTGCGTGCGTGCGTGCGCGTGCGCGTGCGCGTGCGCGCGTGCGTGCGTGCGTGCGTGCGTGCGTGCGCGTGCGCGTGCGCGTGCGCGTGCGTGCGCGTGCGCGTGCGCGTGCGCGTGCGCGTGTGTGTGTGTGTGTGTGTGTGTGTGTGTGTGTGTGTGTGTGTGTGTGTGTGTGTGTGTGTGTGTGTGTGTGTGTGTGTGTGTGTGTGTGTGTGTGTGTGTGTGTGTGTGTGTGTGTGTGTGTGTGTGTGTGTGTGTGTGTGTGTGTGTGTGTGTGTGTGTGTGTGTGTGTGTGTGTGTGTGTGTGTGTGTGTGTGTGTGTGTGTGTGTGTGTGTGTGTGTGTGTGTGTGTGTGTGTGTGTGTGTGTGTGTGTGTGTGTGTGTGTGTGTGTGTGTGTGTGTGTGTGTGTGTGTGTGTGTGTGTGTGTGTGTGTGTGTGTGTGTGTGTGTGTGTGTGTGTGTGTGTGTGTGTGTGTGTGTGTGTGTGTGTGTGTGTGTGTGTGTGTGTGTGTGTGTGTGTGTGTGTGTGTGTGTGTGTGTGTGTGTGTGTGTGTGTGTGTGTGTGTGTGTGTGTGTGTGTGTGTGTGTGTGTGTGTGTGTGTGTGTGTGTGTGTGTGTGTGTGTGTGTGTGTGTGTGTGTGTGTGTGTGTGTGGATTGATGGATGGATGGATGGATGGATGGGTGGGTGGATGGATGGATGGATGGATGGATGGATGGATGGGTGGATGGATGGATGGATGGATGGATGGATGGATGGATGGATGGATGGATGGATGGATGGATGGATGGATGAAGGGACGGACGGACGGGCGGACAGATGGATGGATAGATTCGGCTGAACCCTTTAAATAGGGCAGTGGCTCAAGCCACCTAGCGGAAACAGCGACAGAAGCGCCACCTGGAAGGTTACGCGGAACTCTGCGGAGCCGGAGAGAGTCTCTTCGAGATCCGGCCAGCGTCACGAGCGGTTGCAGCCGCATGCTCTCGTCGCTTTCCGCTGCAGGAGCACAGGGATCCGTTGTGCCCTGCCGCTGGACTTCTGGTTCCAGGCAGCGAAGCGAGCGCAGCAAACACGCGCTCTCGGCACCTTCCCCAGCAAATGCTCGGAAATAGCCTTGCCCCAAAAACGCGGCACACGCGGGAAGACCTGGCCGCCATGGTCGGCGCGTACTACCGTTCGCCGCCGATACCTCCGAAGTCGGGCCCCTGCCTCAGCCGCTAAGTCGGAAGCCCTTTTTACTTAGCCTTCTATTTCCGAGGAAAGCCTCGTTGATGTTTTGTAGGTAGCTGGCCCGCTATGCGTATTATCTGCAAGTGTAATAAGTAGCATATGAGTGTTCACACTTTCTGTTCCCTCCCTTTGTTCGCTCGAGCACGAACCACCCCGCTGTTAGCGAGCTGAAACGCTGCATCAGCTAGGGGGGAGTGCGGGGCCGAAGTCTGTTCCCCCATATTTCCACACCCCTCCCGTAAAAGCTTCGACCCGATGCTTGAAACGGAAGTAACAGAAGCCAAAATAAACACTGAAGATGCAAACAACAAACACTAGCGTCTGTTAGCGCGCATAATAAGGTTTTTGGCGCACGACTTGCACTATACTTCAAGGCGCGCCCGGCGTCGTTGGGATGCTGCCGCTCCATCCTGAAAAACTTCGTAGTCAAGTTTTCCGGGTGTGCGAAGGATCTTGCACGGGAAAAAGCGTAAGCATAAAAGTTTTTTATTCAGATCCCCATGTGGCGTCGGCGGTCAGTGAGCTGTTTGTTTTTAATGCTTAGCTCAGCAAATCGCAGAGATTCTTCACGCTACCTTCAGGCGGAACGTGGGGGTTGCCTTGGCAGCATAAAATCAAGCGTGATCGTGACCTCTCAGCTGTGAACGTGTCTACAAGGCGTCATCTGGGTAATCTTTCGGACTGCGGTGTTGTTGGCGGACACCATGTAAGGCCCGAGTCTTGTGTTTGGCATCGACATACACGGCCACAATGTCTGCAATTGGCTTGTACAAGCGTTTCGTGGGGAAGTGACGTAGTTGCATCGAGGTGCGCTGTTGCCTTCGATTTTACGTGCAGGAAGGCTCATTTAAGCTTCGCCCTGAAAGTGGTTCACCTAAGCGTGACTGTGTACATTGGGGCACCATGCTGCTGGAGGATGTTCTACGAACACTTCCCCGATGTTTGCTGCAGTGCCGTTCAGAGTAACTTCCGCGCATACGGTCAGGTAGGCGGTCACCGCTATTATCAACTTGTTTTGAGACGCCGGCGCAGTAAAGGCCAACTACATCCACACGGATCTGCTGGAATGGCCGCGTTGGGATTTCAGTGTGTCAAAAATCCAGTTGGTGTCTTTGGCGGTGTTTTTCGCCGTTGATCGTCCCAAAAAGTCCTTACGTCGTGTGCGATGTCGGCAGGTAGAAGGGACCTGTAGTACAGAGTCTGTCAAACTTGTCTAGAGCTCTCGGGCGGCGTGCTGCGGAGCAAATGAAGTGAAATCTTTTCGCAGCTGCTTTGCTAGCGGTAAGGCGCTGGTGCCTGTGCAGTTCACTTGTCTATTCTGCTGCTCTCCAGCACAACCATTGTCAGTGAAAGTCAATACCTGCTTTAGAATTCCGCTTTATTTCCCCCGGATGGCACTTCTCGAGCACTCTAGACAAGTGTGATTGACTCTGTACTTGTTTCGTTACATATTCGGCGGCAGAGAATGCGGGATGCCCAGCTGTTAGCGCGTTCTTGTTGTCCTAAGGTACCAGTGAAACAACTCGGCGACGGTAGCAGCAAATTAGCTCGGATGTCGTCGAAGATTATAATGCACGTCACTCTGGGCCACGCTTAGCTTAAAGGCCCTAAATAACATTTTAGTTAAAGCGTCTACATCAGCTGCGGTAATATCGAACTTAACGGAAACAGTGGCACGCGATTACAACCATTCTATAAAAATTTGGTCACCTTTCGCATGACATGCAATGCAAAATAGGAAAGAGCATTGAAAAACAAAGAGTGCAAAAGTTCGTGAAAATACTTAATCAGTGCAGTCGCATGAAATGATTTCAGTACGCGAAGACCATGTACCACCAATGCCCTCAATATTGTTTTCACGGTGTTATCTCCATTTTCGCGTCCATATGGTAAGCCAGTGCGGCGGTTTGCTGTGAGCTCTACCGTGCCTTCAGCTTGCTAATAGTGTGTTCGCATTGTCTTTGCTTCCTTGTGCTATAAATTGCTTCCGTTAACGTACGACACCAGTGATGCATCTGACGTTCGCGTTAACTGTCGAACATTATTATAACGATATGAAGGCGGTTTCCTCTCGCGTCTCCTCTTCTGCTCTCCTGTTCAACGCGTGATTTTCCACTGTGCACAAATACGACGATATCTCCGACGACCTGTTTCACACAGCGCTACTGCATCAGCGATATGTGCTACGTGTACCGCTCACTTGATCACGTGTTGACGGCTCATAGCTTGAGTTGGGTGACCTAAGCGGCAGTTTAACCTCAACCCTCATTCTATTTTTTCTGCTTCCGAAGTTAGGGTGCCAACCTGCACAACATATAGACCAATAAGTATGCAAGTCGTGTTGTGCTGACACTAGCAGAATTTATAAAAGTCACTCACAAAACACGAGTCAATTGTAGTCATTTACTTGGTTTTGTTTACTTATATTCAGAACTGCATTCTCACTGAGTAGTGCTCGAAAGTGCATTCTTAAAATTATTTTGTTCAACTGGTACAGAGTGATCACGGCAGCTGCGTCATGCAAGCATATCGTCAACCGCCAGTAGGCAGCAATTTCCGTGACGCCACCGCAAGCAACAGCATGCTGCCTATCCCTCATGACGTCACCACGAGAGCGTATAAAAACTCCGTACGTGCAATAAAACCGACTTTCTCGTTTTTGTTACGGAGATGTTCACTCAAAACACAGCAGTGGCCACCTTTGTCACTAATTCCTTCTTCTTCAAATGCTTGATGGGACAAGGAAAAAAAAAATACTGAAACGCTTGCATTGAGGAGTACTTGGCAAATTCTTGCACTTCGGCTTGCATTACTTCCGGTGATAAGCTAGGCTTAATGAAAGCATTACTATAATATAGCACTAGAAAAATGCAGAGACTTCCCAAACTACTACAGGAAAAATGAGCTGAAATAAAGAATTTCGGGTCTACTTGAGAGAATTTTCAGCTCTTACGTGCAACATCACTTACCTACTCGCATCGCTAGTGGCATTTCAGCAGCATTCAAAGCAAATTCAACAAATGCAAGAGCGCAACGTTCTCTAGGTAGCGTTCTTAATCAGCATTACCGCGGGTATAATCGCCATTTGCTTTTTTTATATCCTACTTGGTTCAGCCGACTTAATAACGTTCGTCCATCACAAACTTAAGTAGCACGTGCAACAGTAGCTCTACACATTCAGGCTGGTGTGATATTGGTCAATAACCACCAAGAATTCATCGCAAAATGGGCCAGCTGATCCCTTGCCTTGCCGTGCAGTGATGAATAGCAAAAGAAGGGTGGGGAGAGTTCATTATAACATCTTGTCCTTTCGCAAGGTACTCAGAGCTGGACAACCATACATTAAATTAGTTGCTCCGATAAAACTCAAAAATCGCTTCACGTGACCTGAAAGCGCAAAGTGCAGGTTGCAGTTATCTTAATTTGTCCATTCGCTTCTTTTAAAGCAGATATTCGAGAACCTTGGGACAATTTCATTGTTTTTTGTTTCGTTTTCTTTTGCCTGTAAGTTCAAGTAGCATGAGATTCTAGGCGCTCGGTTTTCACGGCGACATTGCGTGCAACTTCACCCTCTCGAAGTTTAAAGCGAGAATCGACCTTTAATAAAAAATATATCTCCCGGGAAAAGACAGAAGGCTGACTCGGCAAACGTCTCGACGGAGGACATGAATGCGCGCGCGTGGTCTCGGATTTCCCCATCGCGCGTTGTCAAAACTTAGTCGTCACCTCTCAGCTGCTGGAGCACGTGCTCACACCGACCCTTCCTTTTCTTCTCTTCTTGCGACTCTCCGCAGAGTTTGTCAGACGAGAAAACGAATCTTTCCTGCGTGCCTCGAATGCGCTGGGCTTTCTTCTAAATCGTAAAAAAATATAACGAGAAAAGGAAACAAAAGCGGCACCTCGGAATAAATTCTTATATTCGTGACACATTATATGCTTGCTTGCGCGGCTGTGAATAGTTATATTACGTTTATATCTTTCTTTTGACTACGCTTAGTACTGTTGTGCCAACTTTTTTTGCAGTGCAGGGAGCTTTCGGCGTTTATTGTCACTCCCTCAGCTGCATTTATGGCTGCCATAGCGAAAAAAGGGGGTGGGAAAAGGGAAAGGGGACAGCGACGCCGGAGAGCAGCATCTCAGATTTCTTGTTTCCCTTTTTGAGCTTCTCCTGGCTTTCGTGGGGCGACTTAAGTCGAGCCAAGCACGATCCAATGTCATTTGGCATTCTGGTCTGATCCTCCAGCTTGGCCCCGAGGCAGAACGGACGTAAAACGAAATCGCCCGAAACCAGAGGGACGCTCGCTTTGAATGCAGCGCTTGGCTATTCCCAACTCGTGAGAATGAAACCAACAAGTCCCCCCCCCCCCCTGCTCTCCTTTCTTTTTCTTTTTCAGTGCTATGCCATGGCGAAGGACAACGTGCTTTTTTTTTTCTACGAGCTTTCTTACGCTCTCGTGTTTACGCATGCGACATCGCGATTTCGTTTTGTAAAGTGTTCGGCTTCTTTTTTTTTGCACTTCAGAATATTGAGTTGAGGTTACAGTCGCATTCTTGAGGAGGCACTGCTTTGCGGGCACCATATATTTGTGGCTGGCACTTGATATATTTATTTAAATATACACAGCACGCGCACGGCGAGGCACTCAGAGACGCGAAGGCATTCTGGTTTTATTCCCTCGCGGCGAAAACCGCTGCGAACGGTAGAGCGTGAAATAAAACCGGAGTGTTTTCGGAGATAGGGCGAACGTGGGTGCGCATCCTGGTCCCGCTAAAGTACCCCCTTGCGTGGACTTTTATTCTTGTTTCTAAGCTTTCAGCCGCCAGTACGATCCCTCTGTGCTGTACACTCTACGGCATGGATTTGAAATTTCGTCAGTCTGTACAACCTCCCTGCTTCCCAGTCTTGCCGAGGAGTTCCCCTGACGTTTACCGTTGTGGTAATGCGAACTACAGTGGCAACGGAGGCGCTGTGAAATGCTGATGCCAGTCAGAATGTTTAGCAACTCTTGGTGGGTGCGGGATGTGTGTTGGTTTATGCAACGTTCGAATTAGCGCCACTGGTTAGTTGTAGTTAATGTCTTTAGCTCAGAATTATGAAGTATAACAAGGTGCATCAAGCAATCTTGGGGGGATGCCCAGTGGAGGAGTAGGGTTATGTGTGTAGTCTAGGCGTGCGCACAAGGTCACTCGCTCACCCACAATGCCATCTGGTGTCCTCAAGTAGCGCATGAAGACGAGGGAGTTGAAGTGTATCGCGCTCTTTTCTAGCCAGAATGCTCCTGGTTGTTGCTGTTGTTGTTGCTTTAGTGACGTGGCACATGGCCACGACGACGGATAGGCCAGGATTCAGTGAGGAGAGCCAAATGAAGAGGGTAAACTGGTGCAAGATAATGGTTGTGCTTTGGATACTATATCCGAATGATTAAAGAGGAAAGAAAAATCATAAAAAAACAGGAAAAAAGATGAGAAAATTGAATACGTAAAAATCACTGAAAGATCATTTAAACCCATCTCCCTGCCTTTCTTTCAATCTATACTCTCAGTAAATACACGCGCCTCAACGTCCAGACCTTTTTGAGGCAGCCCGGGAGCAGCCTAAAGGCTTCCTTTCGCATTTCTTCATGCTCCACAGTAGTCAGATGTTGTAATATGGTTTGCTCAGCACTATTTCTTGAAATATTTGGAGCTGAATATTCAGAGCTAAGGTTATTACTTTCGGATGCCCGAACTGCATTCTCCTTGAGCCTATCGTTTTCCCAGATCGCTGGTAAAAATACCCTCGCTCCAAAGCCCATCACTTAGTTCTTAGACGGAAGACGCAGCCATAGCTCTTGTCATTCGTTGGAACCGGAATGCAACAGTGATGCGCGACTCTCAAACAGCCGTGCAAATTTTCATCAGAATGCGAGTAAGCGAACCTTGCTAGAACATACTAAAAGAAGCAGTACCGGACAAAGTATTATTCGTGTGTAATCAACAATCCACCGACGTAGATGGTCGGTGGTGCTTCTGTAGGGTAGTGTTTGCATTATCCGAGGCTACAGAGAGACGTCGCCATTTTCGCATAGTGACATTAGTACTGCTTACGCAGAAAAATCATCCTCCGCGCAGATGCACGGATAGGAAAGCATACCTACCGTCAATTTCTCGAAGGCTCACTCCTGCCAAACGAGAACTCTATTCGACAACAATGCTAGTGCGAATGCCCTGAATGAAAAGTAGGCATACTATAAATAATTATGGTCAGGCCCTAGAGAGAATATAAAAATAAATATCTTCACGTTTTCTTACTGATTAAATATTCAGGACTGCAGGCCGCGTGGAGTGAAGGCTGTCAAGGAACCCGATTTTACGACACAAAGCAGCGGCCAATCAGGGCGGATTTTACCAAAAAACAAAAACCACAGTGACTAAAAAACCCACCTTGTATGGTCCTCTCACCAAGCCGCATATAATCTGCACGCACACCAGACTTGTCCCAGTACTTTCAGATATAGACCGGAACTGGGTGAAAATGACAATGACATCCGCAGCTTCTTTGGCAAGTGCCATTTCTTCGTAGTGTTTAAACAACGACTCTCCTAATCGCACGGTTACATACACTACATGCAAAATTCCCCGACACAGTCAAAATATTTTCATTGCAGTCACATGCAGCCTTTCCATTTCTTCAACCTAATAGGGCTCTTGCGTCAGATATCCAACTGAGATATATATTCGTCTAAGTTGTCTTGCACACACTACCAAAACCGAGGACAATTCGTTCGTTTCTCCCGAGCACCATCAAACGCCATCACGTTATGGATAAGGAGAAATACTATGTCAGAGTGCCCGACGTGACGTGGTATTGAATACTGCGAGTTTCCCTCCACGAATTGAGTTGTCGGCTTTACCTCAACAAGGGTGCTTCTGCGGAGAAGCTGCATTAACAAAATATGAGTGATCATGGAAACTGTTTTTTAAGCATAATCATTTCATGAGTGTAAGAATAAATTTGCCATAATCAACACGTCATCTTACTGAAAAAATATCAGACCAGTGAAGGAATAATCAATGCATAAAAATTTTGAAGCCGCGAGGCATTGCGGTGTGGTTTTACATAACAGCAGTATGTTGACTGTTTACGCTTAATGCGCTAAAAGCTAGGCAAATTCGCGAGGAACCCATCAGCCTTATAGGCACTGCTGTGTCGTTAATCCTACAGACTAATAGCACATTCTTTATCATACCTACGTACGGCGCTATTATGTTGTAAGAAGGGAGCCAGAAATCATTGAGTTTTTGTTCGCTCTATAAAGCTTTGGAGCTCAGCAGGGTCACAGAAGTAAGTACGATAATGCCCTGAAGCCGGCAAGTACATCGCAATGTTGCCCGTATATATTTTCTCAAATCCTAATTACCATTTAAGTCGCAAGTTCCCTTACTCTCTTGTGGTATATATAGGCTCAGCACTTATATTATATGCATATTACTTTCATGGGTCACGTGACGCACGAAAAGAATTAATCATCAGTTTCCCAGGCCCACTTATATGGGCATCATACGTACCGACATCTGTACCGCTGGACATAAGCGTCCAAAATTTGCATATTGCCGATGTGTGGGCCTCATACGTAGCGACATCTGTACCGCTGGACTTAAGCGTCCAAAATTTGCATATTGCCGATTGAGCCCAGCCCGAGAGTGCTCAAGACAGGCTTGCAGCAGAATTTTTTTTTCAAGTTTACATGATAGAAAATCAGCTGTTGCATCTGTCCAGCCCCTGCGTAGGTTCCGGGGCTATGGAAATCGGCCGCTGAGCCAGTAGTCAAGGAGTGATATGCTAGCCGTTGCGGCCGCATTTGGATGGAAGCAAGATCCAAATACCTTAGCGTGCTGCGCAATGACACCTCTCGTTAATGAATCAAAGGTGGCCGAAGTTGATATGAAGCGCTTCACTACGGCGTACCTCATAGATGAGGTGAGGCTTCGGAGGTATAAACTCCCATGCCACATGGTCCACACACTAATGTTTATTGCAGCTCCGACAAGTAGGCCCGAGAAGCGGGAGGCAGAAAACTTTAATAAGAGAGAAGCGAATATGGCTGTCTAATTAGGAATAAAGCACGAAATAATTTGGTCCACACCGTGTTTTGGTTCTGCAGATACTCTACTTTCGTTTGCATTTTCTGGTTGCACTGCGGAAGATAATATACTAAACAATTTCATTTTATAGCGCACAAATTCAAGCACGTTGCTTGCCACATCTTAGGGAACTTACGGCCCAGCAGCGCGTATTCTGCGACGGTCAGTTTTCAAAGGGGATCAACAATTTCAAGCTCAGCGCCCTTTTTTTCCCCCAAACTGAACGACCTTGTGCTTTGCGCGCCATCTTTTGATGCAGTAGTGAACCTCTGCGTTCAGGTGGCGTTGTGTTGTGCGCAGCTGCATAATATGGTTAACTGGCAGGATGAAATGGCTGTTTGTGGATAAAAGTATTATTTGAAGTAAAAATAAACACAAGTCGTGCAGGTTAACAGAATGCAAGGGCGAGTAGAAATTAACATGAAAAATTAACGCCGTTATTTCATTGCTTTGTGGCGTGAATCTTACTGGTTTGCACTCAGCGTCGTCAACACTGCTAAGATAGGTGCAGGACAAATGTCGGTCTCATTAATCTTCAATTACCCTGTTGTTGGCCAGTTTCTGCCACCCTATATCAGCAAACTTCCTAATTTCATCTCCCAACGAGACTTTTTACGGCCCATGCTGCGTTCACTTTCCCTTTGAATCCGCTCCGTGGTTTTAAGATAGCATCAGCAGCAATAGTATGGCGATTAGCCGTTGCAAAGAACACCTGACTATGAAGAATTCATCGTTTGAAAACACAACTATTTCGAAGAAGGCACTGCACAACTTTATTCTTTCAGAATAAAACTAGACCTGCTTGCACATACACCTTCATCTAGAATGGTAATGTTGATAAATCGGTGGCGATCCACGGTTGCCAGTTAAGCTATCCTTTTTTTGGTTTGGTTGTGATAGCAGGCACCAGAGTTCGTCATTTAGGCAAATAGAAAGGGTTTCACTTTAGCCGCGAAAATATTGTCGGCCGACGACATCAAGGGCACCTTACGACGTTTTGACGGTGTGGTGGCGTCAGCTCTCGGGCGCAACTTTGAAATGCGCGTGGGAGTATCGAAGAACAGCGGAGAGATGGCAGCACCTGCTTTCACCTGGTTTCTCGTAAGGAGAAGCGCTCTGCCTCCAATTATTTTCTACGTAGCACAGAAGAAGCGGCAGGTTTAACAAAACCTGGCCGGTTTGCGGATAAAATTCATGTCCGAAACTCGGTACTAAACTCCAAAATGTAATAATAAATTAATCTACGACCGACCAGACTAGAAATTTATGTTGTGATGGTGCCACGAATAAATAGTTTACAATGCTAACTATTAGACATTTAACTGCTAAGAATGGCAACCCAAGGCTTCTTGATCAGGAAAAGACGTGATGCCTCTCGTCACTGTGCTAGACGAGAAAGGCAGTGTCGGCTGTCATCACGTAAATGCTATTAATAAGTAAACCAACATGATTTAAAACTGCATGACCTGCTCAAGGGCGCTTTAAATACACCGCAGCGTATTATTTTTATTGTTTAGTCCCCTTTATGCCAGAGGGATTATAATGGCCAATAAATAAATTTATAGCGCTATTTATTAAAATAGTAAATAGTCACTTCAATAAATAAAACATATGCTACAAAACATTTGTGCTTGGAACAATGTGCCATGCTAAAATTATTGTTGACTAGACATTGAACCTAAGTGGCCCAAAAGTGTCACTTCAAGAGACTGGAGCTACCTAGATTCACCGCTTCCTCTGCCACGCTCGCACCAGCTGCTCTTCTCTTCTCTAATGAAATGATTTCAAGCGCGGCAAATTCAAATCAGTGCAATGAGTCGCAAACGGCTTTCGCCTTCCCGCAGTTAAGAGATATCTAAGTACCTCCAACGAATTTTTTACTGCTCTATTGGACACCTCTGCTGTTCGATTTAGTTATTTCTCCATAACCGAACGTTAATACGTCCTTCGATTGTTGCAGACGTTTGCGATAGCGTTTGTGCAGTTGCCTGTGTATTTCATTACGGCAGCAGAACAGTGCCGGTCACAATAGCAACAACATGAACGTCAAACTTTAATCATGCAGGAATCAAAATGGTTCCGTGCCGTCTGTCAACTTTCCTCAGTGTGAACGGCTAATTTTTAGCTGCCACTAGAATCTTCATGAACGATTTTTTATGGAGACAAATATTTTCGACGTTCTCAGTGGCGCCATCATCGCTGCGAAGCTCTAAAGTATCTTAACAAGGTGATGGTTCGGGCTAGAGGGTATGCGTTATGATCCATAGCGCAGCAACAAAACAGGGGACAAACACTAGCGCTAACATTAGCGCTTGTGTTTCTAAAGTATGATGCAAAAAAAAATTCACAGGGGCACCTAATTGCCTTATGAGTTGGCAATGCGGTAGCATTAAAGCTGTTAACGCCCTTGACGAAGTGACGTCCCTTGCGGTCTGGTGACGTCGCCCCTCTCCAGCCAATTAGAATTATCCGTTTTGGTCACGTCACTTCCCTCAAGCCAATGGTTGAATCTTATGATCGACGGTACATTTTCTTCCCATGAGGTTTTTTTTTTTTTGGTGTCGCATAAACAAAGTGTGGATCACTCGGCGATGCGGTGAGGGGTTAATCTGCCGCATCGTTCCGTTTATAAACGGACACTGAAGTGAAGCTCTGCGCTCATCTGTGCACGCTGGACTGTGAAGCGCTACGGTTGAAGAGACGGGCGGACGAAAAATACGTGCTAAGCAGAAGACACATCCTCGCTTCCAGGGCGAGAGGCAGGAACTACTGCTATAGTCGAGAACGATGGCGCTCGCCTACTCGTCGTTACTAAACTTCATGCTAGCACCGCCTCGGACCTCAAGGAGCTTGCCACCCCAACAGCTATAGACGAGGAAGCACTGGTCAAACGAACCACTAATACTAGCCAGATAGTTATACTCCCTAAAGACCCCCAGGAAGCGTGTTGACGATTAAAACTAGGCGGGCAGAAGCGCACCGCCGCACGCGTACCGAATCACGCATTTGCCGTTCGAGCCTGCTGCTACCGCATGATCTGGGTGCTGGGGTACTCGACTGTCCGCCGGAATGAGCGCGCACACGCACTCGCCTGAGAGCAACGGAAACATTGTCTCGGGGGCAGTAAGGAGTACCGTCTAGAATGCGGTGGGCATTTCGAGCTTGCATTTCCTCTAAATACAGTATTTATGCGGGCACCGCCAATGACGTTGCATGTATACCCCCACCACACCGCACATCCTCTCGAGAGGTCTTGTATCGGGCGCTACAGACAGAGGCCTTCCCCTCATCTGAAAAGCAACATACATGCATGTCGCCCTGCAGGCACCCCTCCAACATGCAGGTTTGCACAGACTCACCGATGCTCTACCACATTGTCTGGGAATGTGTTAGTCCCCCGCAACCACACATCATCCACCCTTTAAGGACCTCGTGGGACCACTGGCTGCAGCTTTCATTGCTCAGCCACCAGGCTGTGCTAATCGGCCGTGCACGATACATTACAGACAGCTCTAGAGTTTAGAAATAAGAGGCCCGCCCATGACGGCAAAAATGCGTTTTTTATTTCATTTCAATGAAAAATTTCTCTCTCTCGCTCCGCTAGAATTCAGTACCTGTTAGGGCTCGCCGCCTGTGCGATGCGAAGTTATCAGCGATAACCAGCTGCGTTACGTGCAAAGATCTCATTGATTTCTTGTCGCAGTGTTTTTGTACTTCAGTATTTAATCTAATTTATTTAGGTGGTGTTGGGACGAAAAATTCTTTCCCTAGTATTACGTTAATCAACGTATAAAGGAGTCACTAAAACCTGTTGCGGTGTTCGTGTATATTTCCGCACAGTCTTAACGCAGCTTGAGTACATAGAGAGCTGCAGAGAGCTTGTGAAATATAAAAAAGGGGAATTAATTAGGGCAAGTGCTTACTACACGTTCTAGGAACCTGCATGGAATAGCTAGTAGGTCTGTCATTACTTATTTATGGCCTTTAACGCCTTTTTTTTGTAGGAAAGCAAATTGACTTATTTATTCACTGACGTCAAAAAAATCATAAAACTGATTTTATTCCTGGTGCCTGTTTATCCCAAAGGGAGCCAAATGATTTTTTTATATGTGGTAATCTTCTCTTTAACTAGTCCATTACTAAAGTTCTTATTTTCTCACTGCACTTTTCTGCCTGGTATGTTCTTATGTATTCCGTACTTGTCCTCTGTGGTTCACTGTTATTTTTCTGCCCTTAAAGTTAATGAGATTTTCTAAGCTCATTGGCTAACGCTGATAATGTCATCTTGTGTGCTAGTGAAGCCGCCTTACTTTAACCACGGCGGTTATTTCGCTTGATCAGCTTTTTCTGGGCCCTAGAGCAAGAATGATGAACTAACCTTAATTAGTAAACCTCATTATAACCGCGACTAACCATGTCACATACGATCACTGCACGCTTCACAAACTTATTTTAGGAGCCTGAGAGTGATGGCGGCGCAAAATGAGCATGTTCTCGTGGACATGCATTGTTTGCCCAAGAATGCGCTGTTCGACTGCTGTTCCGAGGTGTGCGGCGTGGGTGTTACCTTGCATTGCGCGGCTACTAGCTAAGTTTGTATCGATGTTTAGGTGGTACATAGCGAAGTCGGCAGTGGTTTATACAGTTATCAACTTGGAGACAAAATGCGCATTTTTGTTGAAGAATATGAAAATAACTGCAAGTAATGGCTCCACAAAAATACAGACAGCTGGAGTCTACCAAAATGCTCCTATTTGATCACTAACTACTCTCTCCGTGCGGCTTCCTTGGCAACCACCTTCCGGTTACGCCTTTTTGAACTCTGGCCATACCGTCTTCCTTCCACGGTAGGCAGCGATCTTACGATGGTTTCCATGGTAACTGCCCTCCGGTTACGTACTCCTACGCTCTCGTCACACACCTTCTCCTTCCACGGCGATCACCTTCCGGACTGTTCCCGTGGTAACCAGCTTCCGGTTACCCCTTCCTACGCACTCGCCACAACCTCCTAATCTCATGGTAACCCTCCTCTTTCCAGGGAAACTACTCTCAGGGTGGTTTCAGTGGCAACCACACTCGTGTTAGGCCTTCTTACGTTTTCGCCATGCCCTGCTCTTTCCAAGGTGACCACCCACCGGGTGGTTGCTACGGCAAAGCACCCACCGGCTACTACTGCTACAGCGGCTACCCCACCAATGCGAAACCCAGGAACGAGCGCTTAACCGCTGTCGCTACAAAATTGGTACAAATCAGGTTTTGTTTTGAATACCTTTTTTTAGGTCGTTGAAGAGGCACATATTCAGAGAGTAACAAGACTGGGGCCACTGGAGCACGCTGATGGTTACTGCGACAGCGCCACGTGGGTGAACGCTGAGAAGAGCAGGATGTTTTGTGGCAAGAATTTTGCTGCGCACGATACTCTTCGCCGTCACCGGGTGCTGGTGGCTTTTCGTGAGGAATCTTCAAGCCGTTTTTCTAAATACCGACTATATTCTCTAAAATCTTGCACATTCCTAAAATGCTACCAAGTTGCACTTATGGAAAGAGTGTGAGGGCAGAGGAGAGCGCTGTTCAGAGAACACAAAAGGGCCGACACAAGGGGCGGAATTTATACTTGAATTTTCATTAATCAAACTTTCGAATTTATTGCCCTATAATATTAAAATAGCATCTTAGTTGTCGTTTTAACGCCAATTCAATTTGTTTATTTCCAACTGCTAGTCTGACAGTTTTTTCTTTCCTGTTGATTTGCGTTTCCCCTAATGGTTACATCCTCCGGCTTTCGTGTTTCAGTATGTACTTTTATCTAATATGTCATCATGTTTACGTGATATGTTTTAGCTCATTACTGTTTGCGGTTGCTATTGCTAAAAATTGTCATCAGTTAATCCATTTTATTACAAGAGCTCCCATTACAGCATATTGATGTGGGACCTATTTCTGTACAACCAACACCCAGTGTGCATCTTTATTAAACGACACGTTTGCTATAAATTTTTCCTCTTCTCCTAGTTTTCACCTCCCTCTATCGCAGAATTATAATTACCCGACCATGTTCCCAATTTTTGTTGATGTCGCTGGTGTTGCTAAATTTATTGAAAACCTTGACTATCATGCTTCCGCTGCTTTTGACTGTGTCAATGCAAAATTTTTGAAGAATACTAACGATGATCTTTCAGCAATCTTTTCACACATGTACGTTACCTATGCAATGGAAGATTGGGAAGGTGGTTCAAAGTCGGGCAGCAAAAATATTGCCAATAATTATCGTCCCATCTCCCTAATAAGTACATGCTGCAAGTTACTTGAGCATATATTCTTTAAAGCGCTGAAAGTCTTGAATCTAACTCATTCTTTACACCGGCACTACATGAATTCCGTTAGTCATACTCGTGTGAAACTCAGCTCGTATCTTTCACCCATAATCTGCACCGCATGCTGCACCGTTCTTCAATCGCTGATTGCATATTTTTAGATTTTTCTAAGGCTTTTGACAAAGTCTGTCATAAATTACTTCATACTTTAGTCATCTAACATTTATCCAAACGTTTTAAAATGGATTGAATGCTTTCTTAATAATCGTTCGCAATTCGTCTCAGTTGACGGTCATAACTCTTCGCTTTTGATGTGTACTCCGGTGTACCTCAGGGATCTGTACTAGGGCCTTTACCTTTTTTAATTTATATTAATGACCTACACTCTCAGATATCGTCTAACATTCATCTCTTTGCCGATGATTGTGTTATTTTCCGTGAAATTAACAGCTCTGATGATATTAACTCCCTTCAGTCGATCTCACTGCGATTGCTAACTGGTGTGAATTATGGCTAATGCAACTTAACATTAGTAAATGTAAATCTATGCGCGTAACCAGGCTTACTAAAGCCGCGCACGTATACTATTTGAATAACGTTCTTTTATAATTGGTAAATTCGTATAAGCACCTAGGCGTATTTATTTCATCTAACGTCACGTGGACAACCCACATCAAATATGTAATTAACAATGCTAACCGCATGCTTGGTTATCTACGCCGTAACTTTCTGACAGCTCTGTCCTCATTAAAGTTATTGCTGTACAGGACTCTAATATACCCAAAACTAGAATATGCACCATCTGTGTGAGATCCAGGTTACGAAACATTAATCACTGCCATATAACTTGCTCGGAATAACTCTGTTCGTTTTATTTACTCTAATTACAGTCGAACTGAAACTATTACAGCCATCAATTGCGACCTAAAACTTCCATATTTAACATTGCGACGTAAAATGACTCGCTTATTTTTGCTTCATAAGCTTTATAATCATCCTATCCTGAGTAACGAACTTGTTCTTCAACCTCATTGTATATCCCGCCGCTTAGATCACCACCATAAAGTCTGCCTCGATAGATCTAACACACCGGCTTCCCTGCAGTAATTCGTGCCTCGAACATGAACGGAATGAAACCACCTTCCCAGAAACATTGTTTTCTTCAACAACAACTCAAACTTTTGTACCGCTTTAGCTAATATTGTATATTTACAGGATTAAAAACTTGTTGCTGGGCTGGTTGGTGACACATACTTGAATAAAGTATTGCGCAAAGAGACGAGCACTTTTTGCAGCGATAGCTACATTACGGTAGCATTTCGAGCCGTCAGCGTGGCTGTCACGTGGTTGGTCACGTGGTGCGGAGCAGCTGCCGGCGGCGCGGAGCCGTGGCTGATCATGTGGTTCGTCACGTGGTTGGTCACGTGACCAAGTTCCACTCAGCCAGCTGTAGCTATCGCGTCACATCAGGTTTAACCAGAGCAAAACCATCGCCATTTTTTTTCTTTGTTCCTTTTTCTGTCAGGAAGCGCAGCGCCGCCCTAGTGTCGTGTGCGCATGCGATGTGTACAACTATATATTGATAACTGTGACGGAAAATAAAGCCAGTTGTTAGCAGCGTTCGTGCTTGTGGCGGTGCTCGCCTCTTTTGCCCCAAATTTTATTCAAGTATGACAGGATTATATATTCGTTAAAACAGATGCTTGGGCGAGTTGGTAAGTCATTTTAAAACAGAACAGCGCGCACTTAGACAGGGACTACGTGGAAGTCAGCACCCGCCTGTGTCGTGCCTTCCACGTAGTCCCTTTCAAAGTGCGCGCTGTTCTGTTTTAAAAGGATTATATATATTGTGTTGTTGCTGATTGTATTTGTTTTTGTTACTTTTGTTATTCATACCCCTGTAAGCACTTCAGATATGTATTTGTTTTGTTTGTTTAACCCACTCTCCTCTCCAATGCCTTCTCTAAAAGGCCGTGAGGGTATTGTAAATAAATAAATAAATAAACAAGTGAATCGACGTACTTTTCACGTATTTCATGAAATAAGCTTCTAGCTTCGGACTGTGCAGAGCGTCGAAAACACAGTAGCGAAGAAAGCTTCGAAAGCACCGTTTCTCATGTGGGCTCGCTGCGAGTTGCATTGGCTTTCACTGCGGGCATCAGGGCGGCTTTCTTTGGAATGGCGACATCATCTTCGAGTGGGGATTCCGTTAAGAGGCCGTCGAGGATGCGGGAGAAGAGGCTCTCGCGTCCATTTGGCTGCTTCCGGCGTCTGCGCAGAATGAGGCACTTGGAGAGCCCGATAAAAACGGGTCTGGTTTACGTACGGTATTTCGAAATCGCAAGCTTGCACAGACTTCGCAGACATTAGCGCTTATCTGCCATTGCAGGTAATCCCTAGCTTAGTGCAGAAGAGCCGGCCGCATCTACAATGAACGAACGCCGCAGAACTGCCCTTATCGGATTAACTAAGGAAGGACAGTTTTGTGGTGTGGGTATTATGACACGTCCAAAGGCGGTACTTATTTCAGCAAGAAAAGAATGTTTAGTTAACCCCACTGGATGATTACCGCGTTTTGTCTTCATTTGGAATGTCAGGAAGAAGACCTCATACGCTTTCAAAACGACCATGTCCGGAGGCACCTGGAATCCGTCTCTCGGTAGGCGTACTCGCCAATTGCAGCCTGTACACACAGAAGGCTTGAAACGCTTTTTGTGGAGCATGACGAGTCTGGAGTTCCACCTTGGCTTGCCTTAAAGGGATAACAGACCCCAGAGAGTAAGTAAAATATAGTATATCAAACCTGTAATTTGGCCTTAAAACTTAAAAACTATCGGCCAACAGTGTGAACAATTTGTAAAAAAAAGACGGCTGAAAAAGTTCAACTCATAGCGTCCTAAACGACGTTATAAGTCACTAATCGTCCCGATTTGTGACGTCAAATGTTGAACACACCCAGGAATGGTTATGAGTGTATAAAAAAAAGAACGAAGCAATTCCACGCAAAAATTCGGTCTCAAGATAGCGTACCCGAGAAAAAAGCGCGGCTCTAATAACTACTTGAATCGTTGTAGTGAGATCAGTTGCCTGTAAACCGGATCACCTTTCAGATTCGTCTAGTTTTTATTCTTTAGTGAAATAAACGCAGTAAGGAAAAAAACGCTATTCTACCGCAGCGGTGCCATGGAGGCAATCTTGATATGTAATTATAGCCCCAGACTTGATGTGGCTGCTGCCCGCTGCTGGCCGTCGCGCGCGCCGCCATGGCTGGCTGTACCGGCTGCATTTGGCAAATAGGCGTCTGCGGGGGATGGGAAGAGAAGAAAACATTCCAATGCTAACAAATCGCCTTCAATTGCGGTCATCCAAATAACCAAACCACACCAGTAGGAACTGTGAAAAGCTATAGACTGGGAGTGCTCTACAAAAAAAAAAAAAAACTACGGAACACCTAATTTCATTATGCGTTGGCTGTGCGAAAGCGTTCGACGCATTTAATGCCTTGGTCGAAAGTGATTGTTGTGGCTTATTTGTGAGACTCAGGCTGCTCTTCCCGAGCAATGCTCTTCCAAAGCACTTCCCGAACACCACCTGCCCGCTGCCACGTTAGATAGATTTTTAAGTGCGCCTAAACGGCCAATTGGTCTAAACGAGCGCACACTAAGCCAATACAAACACCATGACGTGAACTGAGATAATACAGAAAAATGATTACAAATACAATGTTAATAATAAAAAAACAAGCATAATAAAATGAACAATGAAAACAGCAAATTAGGAAAATATGTATGTCATAAAAAGTTGAATTATATGTTATTTGCAAACGAGTCATTGGTGAAATGGTGTCATGTCAGGACAAAATGTATCACGGCATTTGGTGTTTTTTCCCTGAGGCACACGAAATCGCAGTGACATCAATAACTGATCACAGTCATTTGAGCCGAGCAAAACTTTATGTAGAAAATGCATGTCACGCGCGAGTCGCCTGTCATGAAGTGTAGACATACCAAGGTCTGCTAGAAGAGAATCGTAGTCGTAGAAACGACGGCGCCCATTATATCTATCATAAAAGATGCGCACAAACTTCCGCTGAACATTTTCGGTTTCATTGCCAGAGGTAACGGAGACACTATTCCGAGCTACTGATGCAGACTCGAGACGTGGCTTCACGAGAGCACGGTAAACAGTGCGCAGACATTCGTATCTACAAAATTTTCTTGTTAAACGAGAAATAACACCAATATGTCTCAATGCGCGAGAGGCAATCGACGAGACATGTAACCGAAAATCGAATCTTGAGTCAACAATAACACTGAGGTCTCGTACATGGGCAGCATGAGACATTTGTCCGCCAAGAAGAGTATAATTATATATATTTGTGTCGCGTTTTCGAGTAAGAAACAAAACGAAAGTTCAGTTTAAGTCCATTCACCAAGCACCATTTCTCGATGTTGCTAATGTCAGCTTGTAAACAGCGACAGTCTTCGAAAGTCTCAATCTTACGGAATAATTTTAAATCATCAGCAAATAACAAAACCCTTGAGTTGACGCGTGTAGCAGCAAATCATTAATACATACTAAAAACAACAGCGGTCGCAAGTTGGAACCCTGAGGCACTCCTGACGTTGAAACGAACTCGTCATACACACAGCCGGAAAATCTGACCACATTACGGCGGCTGCCAAGGTAGTTTTGAGCCATTTGCAGCACATGGGACAAAGTCCGTATTTTTCCATCTTAGTCAGAAGTATCTCATGGGAAACAGTTCCAAAAGCTTTAGTCATGTCAAAGCAGATTTTGTCCACTTGACTGCGATTAAACACTTGAGACCCACTATATCCGAGAAAGTTGCATAGATTTGATTCAACGGATCGTCCTTTTCAAAAGCCGTGCTGCAGAGGTGTTATCTTTTGTTTAAAATATGGACTCATGCGTTCGTAAACTACCATTTCAAAAGCCTTTGCAAAACAAGAAATAAGTGACACTGGTCGAAAGTTATTCACATCACAAGCATTGCCAGACTTCTATGCAGGAACAACTACTAACAGTTTCCGAAGTCAAGAAGAAAACAACAGTGCGAAAAGATAAGTTGAACAAATACGTTAGAGCAGGTCCAAAAATGTCACTGCGTCTTTTGATTATGAAGCTGGGAATTTCATCGACTCCTGTTGAACGTTTTGGCTTCAGCTTCTCAATCGCCGATAAAACTTCATACTCATCGACACTTTCAAGCGCTAAGCAGTCAGGGCTATCATCAATGGTGACAACACCGGTTGTGTTGTCGGGGCGCAGAAAGCAAGAGCTAAAGTGGTCAGCGAAAGCTTGGCTTATGTCTTGCGGCTTGAAACAGATACTGTCACGTATATTTAGCACAGCAGCACTAACTTTCTCTTTACTTTGCTTCCGTTCAAAAGCCCAAAAGAAGTTTTGTTCTTTCTTAACGTTGCCTTCAAGATGCTCGTGGTATTGAGCTTCATCGCGTGCTATAAGGTTTTTCACAATTTGTCGGCTCAGTGAATATCTTTGGTACCAATACTCACTTTTTGATTTAACGTACCGGTTGTGACACCACTGTTTTTTCTTTAAATAGTGTTTCAAATCACAAGAAAACCAGCAAGAGAATCTAGACCCTGTCGGACGACACCGTGGAATAAAGTTTTTCATTGTTGCCTGTACAACTGATGTTAATAGCTCAACGCATGAGATAACGTTCCCGATATCAAAGAAGCGAGATCAGTAGTAGCTGTAAAGCTCTTTGTACAGCCCCAGATAATCGCCTTAAGCGTACCTGAGTTTTTCTGGTTCCAGTTCAAGCGCTGGACGAAAAGACAGAAAATCACAGAGTAAATGGGCAGTGAAACTTATCTACTAAAACAATACCATCGTGCGCCGCTTGCACACTAAAACAGGCACGTTCGATATAAATAGATCTAAAATATTACTGCGCAGTTCTTCATCGAGTTATACTGACGCAATCCATGGAAGTTAATAAAATCAGAGACATCGAACTTTTTATCGTACGGCTGCGCAGTCTGCTGACCAAACTAGTTGCACATTCGACTTGAGAAAGGTTAAAATGCCCGTAAGTATGAACTCTGAACTTCGAAAAATCAATTGTTTTCCCTCATCTCCAAAAAATGATTCGTGAAAACGTTAAGATCTGAATTTGGTGGAAAGTAATAACGGCCAACGTGACAGTGATATTTGTCACGTGTTGGAATTTTCAACCACACATATTCTTCGCAGTTCTCCAGGTCTTGTCTTCTAAATGAACCTAATACCGTACTGCACGCTATCAGAACTCCCCCACCGTATTTAACCTGATAAGAGTAACTTCTTTCGGCTCTGAAGACAGCATACTCATCTGAGAAATAAGAGTTACTAGCACATGATGCGTTTAGTTATGTTTCTGTCAAGCATATAATTTCATACCTACGTTGGTATGCATTCGCGAAGAGCACCTCCCTTTTTGTTCGAAGCCCTCTCGTGTTTTGATAATGTAATCTAATTTCCTGAGCCTTTTTCTAAAGGGGAAGAGCACTGTTAGGATTATTAAAGTCTCGGGAGGACCACAGGTTTCCATAGAAGGGGCGAAACACGCAACCGTCAGACCACACTTCAGGTTTGTTAACAAGGTCTAACGTGGAAGGTCTAACATAGCGAGAGATGGATGGAGCAATACGTGTCGTACCTCGTTTTCAGTCTTGTGCACGTAATCTCCCTGTCACCCACTATAACCCCGAGGAGTTCCTCTATGACCGACGCTGTTGTAGTCGGGTCCAGGCGAGAAAAAAAATAGGGTTTTCTCTGCCAGCAGTTTGGGCGCTACTTTAAACATCGACTCTTTAGCTGTGGCAAACGTCGCTCGAGGCCGTGTTGTCTGGCTCACCGCTTTAGACGGGCGTGGCAGATGACTACGTTGGTGCTGAGCAAGAGGCTGGGGAGGGACGCCAGAATTTAGGACAGCGATGTTTGTGGCCACAGCAGACGCGTAGTTCCGTGGTCCGGAACAGTCGGAGAGCAAACGGTCGTCCTGTTTGGTGGTATGCACCAGAACGGATGCACTCAGGCCATTCACAGCCTCACGCAGGCACACATTTTCAGCTCGAAGCTGTCGCACCTCAGCCGCCAACGCATCCATTCGACTGGCCGTTGTCTGCATCAGCTGAAGAACACTCGACGAAGCGCTGATACCAGCCGCGCTCTGAAGATCGAGGGAAAGCGCAGGTTCCTCGCGGGACGTGTCTGGACGGTCGGTGATGCAGATAAGCTCTGCCGACGGGGTCGTGCCGCTTCACACACTAAACACATTTGTACTTGCTGGTCCCGGATTCCACTAGGACATTGTATTCCTCGGCTTGTATGTTGAGGCATTTGCAATGAAAACGCTGCCGGCAAGAAGCGCATGGCAAAAACTGCTGCCTAACACGAATTGGCTGGGAGCAGCCCGCACATGGATGGGTGGATGGATACAACTTAACCCTTTAAATCGGGCGGTGGCTTAAGCCACCTATCCATGACTTATGAAATTTTACTCTTCTCTTGATTTTAGCCACCAATCAGCCAATTTTAGCCACATGGATGGATGGATACGGCTGAACCCTTTAAATCGGGTGGTGGCTCAAGCCACCTAGCCATGACTTATGAAACTTTACTCTTATCTTGATTTCAGCAACCAATCAGATAACCTTCGCTTAGTTACTTCCACCCGCTTAAAATCTACTTTTCTTTCACTATCCTTAAACCCCAATGCCTTGGATAAATCAGACCCGCTGCTTTCTACTGTACGGTGAAGCCCTTTACAGAAAAGTATCAAGTGTTCAGCCGTTTCCTCCTCCTCTCCGCACGCAACGCACAACGTGTCTATCTCGTGGTACCTGACTCTATATGTCTCAGTCCGCAAAACTCCCGTCCTGGCCTCAATCAACAAAGAGCTTCCCCTACAATTATCATAGATATTTTCTTTAGCAATTTCCTGCTTAAAAATCATGTATGTTTCCAGTGCTAATTTCGTCAGCATCCCTGTTTTCCGCAGAGCCTTCTCTGTTTCTTTAACCTTTTTCCTAACCGATAATTGCTGATTTGCACCTTACTGCTGTCCAGATATTTGCTTGTCACTTTTCTAGTTCGCTTTCTCCATTTCGTATCAACATTCCTTAAATACAGGTATCTGAAAACTTTCCTAGCCCACTGTTTTCCCCCCATTTTTCTCAATCGCTCCTCAAATGCTATCTTACTGCTAGCTTCTCTGCTCTCGAACGACGCCCATTCCATATCACCTTGTACCCCCTGATTTGGTGTATTGCCATGTGCTCCCAAAGCTGGCCTCCCTACGCCACGTTGTTTAATTTCTAACCTTGCTTGAACATCTGGTCTCATGCACAGGACCGCATTACCGAAAGTCAGGCTAGGAACCATCACCCCTTTCCAGATCCCTCTTACCATTTCCCACCTATAGTAATTCCACAGTGCCCTATTTTAAATGTCAGCTGCATTCCTACTAGCTTTATTCATTACATATTTTTCATGCTGTGTCAGATACTCAGCACCGTTATTTATCCACACCCCAAGATACTTGTACTCATCCACTACTTCTAACGTGAACTCCTGTATTCTATACTTGCCGACCTCATTATTAAATATCATGACTGCAGACTTTTCCTTACCAAACTTGAAACCTAATCTATCTCCCTCTGTACCACATATGTCTATCAACTTCTGTAAATCCTCCTTGTTGTCAGCCATTAGCACTATAACATCGGCGCATATTGGTCCCGGTAATGACTGTTTAATCCATTCTCCTTGCTTGAAAAAAGAAAGGTTGAGGCCTAGTCCGCTCCTCTCTAGCTTGGTCTCCAACCCTTGCAGGTCCAACATGAACCACAACATGAACACATGCATCTGCTTCGGGCGCCATCTTCCGACGTTGGCAAGAGACTTGCCACAGACGCACCTGGTCTGGCGACGTTACTTCCAATCTGGCGACGTCCATTTCCTCCAGCCAATGGGCGCCCTCCGGGCTGATGACATCACTTCCAGTCTGCGACGTCACGTTTATCTAGCCAATGGGATTTCTCCGCGCTGGTGACGTCAGTGCCCACCAGCCAACCAGCAGTTTTTTGGACAAGGCCAAGTTCTTGCACCGGTGAGGTTTCTATGCTGTCGCGTGCCACGTAAAGTATGCTGATTTTCGTGATTCTTGGTGAAATAAAACACCGCCCCCGTGCCTGCCACACATCTATGAACTTCCCTTTGCGGAAATTGATCTGCCTCAATAGCGGTTGATGTTTACTTCTCGAGCACCACAATGCGGCTTTCTTAGCGATCTCCTCGTCCAGCTATGGTGTCCCTAGCAAGCGCTAACATAATCCACATTCAATAAAATGATTTCTGCCAGCTTTTGTGGTTAGCGCTTTTTTGACTGGCTGGCTGGCCTTTTAATCCCTCATGCCAAATAAGCGATGCCACCCGGCTCCTACACGTTTTATGAAATCCCCTTCCAGCTTGAGCGGTCGACGTGCAAGCGGAAGATAAGAATGGATGCTTATGCATTCCCCCTTTGATTTACTTAAGCACAACTCCCCTTAACAGCATACCGCCTAAGTGGTTTGCTTGCGAGGGCTGCAGCGTGCCTCGTTGTGCATCCTCAGAGAACGTAATCTCTCTAAAGAGGAATGGCTTCACGTCCTCAATCCTCCCAAGCTTTGGACTGCTAGATGTGCTAGAGAGCCCCGCTAAACAGCTTAGAAGCGAACTCCTTGGGCTGTGTACTTTTTGACGGGGGCTGTTTTTTTTCTTAATACCGTTTAGGTTGACTTTTGCAAGTTGTTTCATTAAGATTTGTGAATCTATAGACAAAAGAGAAGAAACACAAAACCGCATCAAGCCTTCAAAGTCCCCGCAAGTCTAGTTGCCATCACACCGTATTTTGTACACTTCTAAGTGCAACCACACATATGTGTTCACCAGCCTAATACCACTTTGGCACCTTAAAATACCTGGCAAAAAATGGCGTCAAAATAACTCTTCTGTAGTTCTCATCTATTAATGTTACATTTTTGTTAAAAAGCCAAATCCCACGCTTGATACGCAAAGCTTAAGCTACATGACTACTGAAGCTATGCAGCGCGTGAAAAGGTGCGATGTTATCCCTACAACCATTTCAGTAAATCATTAGCATCTACCTTACTTGAGCCATACAGATGAAAACGAAGCATACAGAGACGGTTCAGTATCTTCCTATTTTATCGAAGATATAGCCTTAAACAAGGTTCTCCTTAACTCACTGGATGAACGAAAGATTGTTTAGCATTGACTGCTTTAGCTTTGAAAAGTAGCAAGCATTTAGTGAGCATGCCCCGTTATTGGCTAGTTATCAAGTTTCCACTACGCTGGACTTCCAGAGAGAATTTTGCGCGTAAATAGTGCTTTGTGTAACTGTTAACGTCCTGCTTTCCAGTTTTCAGCATTGTAATGCAAATGAGTACAACGGGCCTTTATAAACCTGTATGCGTAGCATGACTCGGTGATTCGTGTTTCTAGGTATATTCTGAAAGGCCTTAAAAAATAATACATAACACTAAAGGCGCTATGCACCTCCGACTGGCCCTTTCAAAATGGTTGGTCAAAAACGCTTAATGACCGTAACGCAACAGTTTCTTGCCCCTCAAAATGCGGGTCGGCTCCAGAAGGGTGCGCCTGAATCTTCTGGACAGTGAAAGATCCCCAACCATGCAGCATTTTCCTCCTTCCGAAAGTAATGATAAAAAGAGCTGCGCTGTCTTGAAAGGGCATTTCTGCGTGCTTGCATGACAAAGAAGTCGCGTTTTTTGGATGTCAGATATATTTTTTTTTATATTGAGAGCACGAAGCCGTGCTTTTTCTTGTTTTTTTAGCAGCTGGGTTCTGTTCTTTGTTCTTGTGGACCGAAACGCCCGGCGCACTTTCAGGTAGGCCAAAAAGTCGCGCACGCTACGAGGCACAGCACGTTATGAATTGCTTGCTTTAAAAGGAGCCCAAAGTAAATATTAAATAACTAACATTTAAGGCTGTCTTTGTCGCCGCTATTGCGAATTCAACAGCAAAAGAGAACGTAGCGAAATTTCGTCAGCGAAGGTAGAACTTTACATATGGCAATAATGCTCGCCGTATGTGTAGCAGGGTTGGCGCTTGTGTATCCAACCATGTGCATCTAGCATCAAGGAAGATGTGAAAATGTAGTCAGCCCTCTTTTCCCGTCTTGGAAAAGCGTGACGCTGTTGTTAATCCTGCGGCCCGCACTGCCGTATACGATAAACGGCGTCAGGAGTGGGGTAGGTGGTCACACACTGTCGCGTACATATTAATATAAACCACGTTTTCGTGTTAAAACTCCGTTCTCGCGTTGTGTAACAGAAATGGAAACGCTTGTTGTCTTTATGTGCAAGAGCGAAAATAAATATTACTGACTTGTGTTACATCTCGCTAGGTAAAGCCTCAGAAAACTTTGACCCCCGAAGCCTGGTTCTTTTACTTCTGTCCGTGACTGTACGTGTTCAAGCAATGGAAATGTGCGCTGGCGTACTAGCGCGCACCGGCAATGTCGTCCACAAATGGAAGCGCTTGCGGCAGAGGCTCAAGATGTATCTCAAAGCCACGGAAATGGAGAAGCCACGCTTCACGCAACCAAAAGCCGCCGTCTTGCTTACCGTGGCCGGCCCCGAAGCGATAGAAGTATTTAACAGATTCCAGTGAGACCTAACGGAGAATGAGAACTATTTATTTATGCTACTGCCGATCTTTTCACAAGACCATGGAAATGGTCGCCACCTTGTGTTAGGGCTCATTGTCACTAGGTGGCACCGAGAGCAAGGGGCGGCTCCACTTAATGTGTACATATACCGCCGGTAGGCAGCAATGAATCTTCTTGTTCAGGTTTGGCATGTTGGGGGCACAGTAGAAAACGCCCCATCTCTCGGTAGCGTAGAACAATCTTAGAAGAGGCAATTAATGCATTACAAACAGAGAATGACAAAAAATATTAATCTTTTTCGGAAGCAGTACACTTGATCTCAAAGTACAGATAAACAAAAAGAGACAAAAGAGACAAAGATATACATGAACACGTAATCGACAATGACGGCAACAACTTCCCAATGCTCTGAACATTGCATGCAGGACAAGGTGTGAAAATCTAATCTAGAGTTAGCAGTGCTTCGACCAGACTGCGAATCCATCAAATGCTTCACCTATGGCGCCAAAGAATATTGGGAGTGAGTGCGAATAATTTCATGATCCGACCGATTCCATTCGCTAATTACGCTTTTCCTGGGCCTTTTTCAGCGCCGCAACAATTCGATGCCGTTGAATTGCGCCCATCGCATAAATTCCAGTCATGTATCGCACCACCGCCCCCACAAAGTTTACGGGATTCTAGTTGTAGAGAAAAAAATCATTATTTCGCTGCCTCACAATCCATCCCGCTGGTAATGATAGCAGATGATGCAGCAAGCTCGACTACTTTAAATAAAATTGTTCCCGCACATTCGCTTACGCTAACTTTTGATCGATAGGACGCGTATTTAATCTCAGAAGTCGTTTGCAGCGCTGTGAAGGCTGCGGCGATCTCAGCTAATAAGAACAGCGTGCGCTCCAAAACGTGTTACTTTGCTCCTCTCAACCCGCGACTTGTGGCTCCATCCCTGGGAAGGAAAGAGCACCATTGTCCAGTTGCTGCGCGCAGGAGATTCTGCCGCATGGAGGGAAAGAAATATCCGAAGGGCGCGTTCTGCGATAACCTTGTTTCCTAGTCATAAAAAGTGAAAATGAGAGTGTCGTACCCCACGTGATCACACAACGGGATAGAGTGCGGTGTTATGTATCACCACGGCGCGTGCGCATGCACGGACCAACGAGGGAAACTGACTGTAGACCAGTCTGCTTAATGCAGACGCCCACGCCATCGGCCGCGCAGACGCGCAGACGCGGGCACTAAAACATACCGACACGAAAACGTTAGGGGCCAACTGGAAGAGCGAAAAAGCAGTGAAGGGAACGGCGCCTTGAGCACTTGGGTTGGGAAAGCCGGCCGCGTGATGTGACGCCCTCTCCTGAAGCTCTACTTCTCGCGTGCAAACATTGAAGGTCATGTTACGGCAAATATATGCCCTTGAAGCGGCCTCAGTTTAAAGAGTAGAGAAGAAAATTGTACTGAAGGTGGCAATCGAATCTAGGCCTCCGACATGAGAGTCGGGGAACTACCACTCGACCACAACTATTCTTTCTTTCCCCTTTATTGCTTTGAAGTATATCCACCCTTGGAAGGGAATGAAATTGCGTTTAGTGAATACAGATACGTCTAAGAAACGTATCATTGAGATATGTACTGAGGCGTGCATGAATAATTTAATTATGAGCATGTAAATTACAGATATGCCAATTAAGCGAGTACCGAAGTACGTTTCCGGTGAATTTCCTTCGTGCATCACGTGCAGTCGTAGCGCCTTCATGTGGTACCCACTGGAAAACCAACGCGCATTGTACGGCGATGATCCAGCAGATGGCGCGCGTCTAGTGAAGGCACTGATGCCTTATAAACGTATCTTCGAGTCATGTACTGTGGCGTTCAAGAATAATTTAATTAAAAGCGTGTGGCTGCAGCGGGGGCTCAGTGGTTTTGGCGCTTGGCTGCAGTACCGAAAGACGAGGGTTTGATCCCGGCCGCGGCGGTCGAATTTCGATGTAGGTGAAATGCTAGAGGCCTGTGTACTGTGCGATTTCAGTGCACATTAACGGACCCCAGGTGGTCGAAATTTCCGGAGCCCTTCAGTACGGCGTCCCACATAGCCTGAGTTGGTTTGGGACGTTAAATCCCTTAAAGCCAAACCAATTATGAGCGTGTAAATTACAGACGTTCGAATTAAGTGAGTAGAGAAGTTGTCCGGAACGCACTCAAAGTTACAGATGCCAAGCCGCGTCTAGTTGCCCGATACACCGCAGCTTTCGCTCTCTAACCAGGTTCAACAGTAGTTAAAGCGCAGCTATTTTTGTTTTCTCACTGCTTGGAACGAGTCGGTAAACGCCAAGTTTACGGATGTCGCAGCAAGCCTCCGCAATGCTGTGTTCTCGCGGACTTTCTCCGCCGATTTAACTAGTGACTGAAACGCTCGCTGTACTTTCGAAACACCATCCTGAGCAACGTTTTCAATCACTGCAATAACTGTTCGAAAAATAGTCAAAACACTGCTGAAATGTTTGCGTTACTATTGTATTTCATGGCCATTATTAGACAAGAGAGCTCTACCGTTCCCAAGTGCTGCAAACAGTTTGAAAGATAAGTATAGTTGACATCGCACTTGAACACAATGTGCGAGTATGACAGTGTGAAAAGCCCATGCTGGTGTGCGTTTAGCTAGGAAAGTAGAGATTACATGTTGTAACATAGTTGAAAGGCAAAGAACAGAGGGACATATGCGATGACAAATGATTTAATGGCCAGTGGGCGTTGCGCGAGGGCTCCTTCCGCGGCGCCACTGCCCGCTTCGTCGTCGTCTGGCCTATAACATTTCCCAGGGCTACCGAGTGACCGTCACGACCAGGGAGCGTAGATCTGAGCGACGAGGTAATTGTGCCTCCCCAGCATGCGCACGCACGCACGCACGCACGCGCACATGCTAGAGCACAGGGACTTATGAGGTAGCTCTAACAGTACAAAGTAAAGCTAACGCGCAAAATGCTCCCACAGACCACAGAGAAGGCAAGGCAATTCAGAGCTGAACACGATGCAAGTGACCGGCGCCGTAGGCACTCACACAATTTAACGCTTCCAACTTCGCTTCGCTGCTCGCCGCCGATAGACCGCCGCTGCAGAGAAAGCAGCAGTGAATACCGTGCAAAATGGTCTCCGTACGTCACTGACAGGAATAATAATAATAATAATAATAATAATAATAATAATAATAATAATAATAATAATAATAATAATAATAATAATAATAATAATAATAATAATAATAATAATAATAATAATAATAATAATAATAATAGGTTTTGGGGAAAGTAAATGGCGCAGTATCTCTCTCATATATCGTTGGACACCTGAACCGCGCCGTAAGGAAAGGAATAAAGGAGGGAGTGTAAGAAGAAATGAAGAAAGAGGTGCCGTAGTGGAGGGCTCCCCTGACAGGACTGAAAGCTGACAGAGCTGAATTCATAACAGCTGCCTATCTTCTTGTTATATTACACTGCTGTGTAGGTGTTTTTACAACCCCAAGTTTTTTAGGTCACTCACATCAAGCAAAGTAACGAAGTAGATCAAATGCATCTCTTGTTCCGCCCGTCGTAGCATTATTCTTCCCTGTGAGCAAGTTGCAGCAGAATGCAAGAAGCAAAGTCGGATGCCAGCATTGCGTTCATGAAAGCTGTCGAGCCAGAAGTGGACACCGTCCGCGTTCCAGAGAAGCCTGGCGAGCTCTTTACCTCTGATTGCCGCGTCAGCCCGAGCCACGTTGCAAGCCTCACCCTCCAGCCAAGATATATCCGTCCGAGGGCACCACATCAGCGCTGATCCGCATCTATTCCCGACTGCACACTAACTCTAGACCTGCTCCTCGATGTTAGACGAGGCAGGCAAGCAAACTCAAAAAAACATGTACGCCCAGTCGCCGACGACGCCAGTCGATGCAGCGCGGAGTGCCGGGCGGGTTGCGGGCCATCAAACCTGCCGCCGGACGACAAGACCGCCGTGGCGGAAGCGTCAGCGCCGTTTCCGCCTCGACGCAAAAGACGAGCACGCCACTCCGAGGCCGACCGATTGCTACCGGAAGTCGTCACTCGCTGCGAAGTCTCGCGGTTCCCTGCAAAGAGTCGAGGCTCCTTACTGAGAACTTCCGCCGCAGAAATCTCTCCTGTCTGCCCCGTCTCTATCGTGTTCTTGCCGACTGCATTCACTGCTAGCCGAAAGCCGTGAAACAAAAGGCTGTGCTAGATGAAGAGAATCCCGTGTGCTCTCGTTTGCCGACTCCGAACAGATTTATTTGCTCTGTTATCGAGCACGTGAAACTTTATTCAAGAAAATGTTCTAAAAAATGCGATATTTTTGGTCGCATATTTACTATTACTCTGCTGGACAAATCATTTCTTTGACACTAGAGACACTCTTAAAGCTAAATTGAAGATTTTTCTTGCTTTGCCTCTGGAATTTTGCTGTCGTTATGTGATTTGAATCATCCCCAGAAATGATGTGTATCTACACTGTGGAGAAAATTTAGCTTGCAGATGCTAAAGAATGCCACTTGAAATTGTTTCAGGGAACGCAAATCAATATTTGGTGCCTTGTCGACGAAATTTACTCCCTCCCTTTCCCTTCTTCTTATCTGCGTTACATGCACCAAAACTACGTTTGCTTCATGATCAGTGTTGTCTTTATTATCACCGGCATAGTTTTCAAATCTTTCTCTTATTATGTTATGCCTTTACCTCAACCCTCGCCAAATTCATTCAAGCGGATCGAAGAAAGTGCCGTAATGACGGCAATAAGCTCGTGTAAGCGAAGCGCTGCTGCACTTCCAAGCGCCATAGAGCATGGCGTGCCCCAGTTTTCTCGCGGCCTTCGACAACAGTGCTCTCTGCCTGACTTATGGCTGGTCATTTCCTCGGCGCTTGAGTTATGGTAACGACGCCTCGCGGTTTGGCCCATTGACAGGAACAGAACTTCCGAACATTGTGTCACTGGAGCGTCCTTCGAGGAAGAGCCAAGCAGCGGCATTGTTATATCTGGACAGCAACACACCCCTCTCTTGTCGGTTATGAAGTACCCCGTGGACAGCTCGCTGTGCCGCGTTAGCGTTATTGAATTCTCGGGGCATAGTATGTTGCGAAGAGAACGACGTTCTTCGTAGCTGAGCCATGAACAGGATTGGGCCCAACGCTTTTCTCTCTATTTTTCTTACGTACCTTAGGTAGGTACCTGTAATATAAGCCTAACAAATTTATTGACGGATCTGGAGGTATTGCGTTTACAAAGCTATAGCCGCCATCATCACCACTACGTTATTCCAACTGTCGCCTAGAACAGTGTTGACGTGTTAGATCGATGGGGCAATTCTGAAAAGCTATACACTCTACATAGTTCCAAAGTAATGGTCACCAGGACACTCTGGACAATATTTTTTTTTATTTTTGTTTTCATTTTGTAAATTATTATCTGTCCTCACCGCGTGGTGTCCACCGCGTGTCAGCCCTTACACAGGGTATATTACCCGCATCGCGATAGCCATCATCATCTAATATCAGTCGGTCTCGATGCTTGAATGACACCACGGAAATGCCACCATGCTGCAGTGGCTCAGTAAGTGTCTCCTGCTTTCTGTGAGTACATTTTGCTGGCGCGATAATCATCCGTTACGTTCTCGCTGTGTTTTTTAGGCAAGCGTAGCAGGGGGCGGATGAGATTAGGAATTTGGCAGGCATAGGGTGGGCTCAGCTGGCAAAGGACAGGGTTAATTGATGATACATGGAATAGGCCTTTGACCTGCAGTGGGTGTAGTCAGGGTGATGATGATGATGACAATCCCCCACGCACGCAAATCTTCAAGATCATTGGCGCGACATTTTACAGCTGCAGGAGTATGAGAATCTTTCCCTGACAAAAACGGTGGCTCCGTCGTAATATGTGGCCGTCCCCCTCCTTCCCCTCCGCAACCGCCAAGACTCCCCCCTTCCTTTCCCCGCCCTTCCGAATTTAGGACAAATTTGGTTTCATCATACGACCAATTTTTTCTGTCGTCCTGTTGCACCAACACCAATCTCAAAAGTGTTGAGCAGCTGCTGTCGTCGGGGTATAGCCAGTTGTCTTGTGACGCCAAGCAAATGAGCAATACTTCATAAGTTGTCATTGTTACGACAAGAAATTTTGTCGTTACAACTTCACGTTTTAAAATACAGCAAGATTATCTGCTGTGACTAGAGCAAATTTTCTGGTGCACTTTTTGAGCATGTGGCAAAAAGAATGCTATGCAGTTCAGGCTTAACAGTATTGTTAAGTGACGTGCGGGTTCGAGAGCCGTCGTTCTCAAAACTGCCTTTTGTGAACCGCGGACCGGGTGGACCAGGAAATGGCGTCACGATGACAGCGGATAAAGCGGAGTGGAGCTAGCGTAGTCACTACTACCATGGACACTTCTACGGTTGTTTTGAGTGACGAATAGTGTGTGCAGGAAAGGATTCAGAGGCTTCTGATCAAGAACCAGAACTTCGGGCCGGAACTGCTGATCAGCAGTACAGCGCCATGTAACAATTCTGCGGATGGACCGTGGCTCTGTTCTTCCCATATTATTTTATTGAAATCTAGCGCCGCCGGAAAGGGCATTTTTATTGCTTTCGCACATCGCATCAATAAAGCTCATACAACTCCCGCTCATACAACTTCGTATTCCACTCAAATTCAAGCTGAAATTAATAGAGCCTGTGTTGCGTTTTTCCTTTCAGCTGGGATTGTTCTCTGCACATTGTTGCTCTGCTGGTGTCTTTAAACATTGATTCCATTACTTCGCATCCCCCAAGCTCGCTGAGCTGTCCCTGATATAATTTAGAGCATTTTGATTGGCATGCAATTTCCACAATGAGACGGCACGTTCTGATCTGTGTGTACCGGTAAGATAAAGTTGTTATATACTTTTCTCTTGAGGCATATTGGCAAACTGCCATTCGTGATCTGAGAGAAGCGGCCAAATGCGCAGCATCTCATTCTTATTGTTCTAGTTAGTCCCTACCTTCCCTAAACATACGTATTGTCTAATCACAACTAGAGCCTCGCTATTAGTTGTAAACTGCTGTTCCCTGCGAGACTGTTGAAAATTACTTTGGTTTTCTGCCTATTAATTAAGTCATTCATCGTGCTTTGCAATTCCTCCCCTCAGTGACTTAGCAAGGCAACGTTGTCAGCGAATCGCAGATTAAGGTATTCTCTATTAACTCTTGTGCCCAACTGTTCCCAATTCAGACCTTTAAATACCTCTTGTAAACAGGCGGTGAGTAGCATTGGGCTGAAACCTATAGGGCTAAAACGTGGAGGCTAACGAAAAGGGTTCAAGTTAAATTAAGGACAACACAGCAAGATAAAGGAAAATGATAGCTGTAACGCAAAGGGACAGGAACACACCAGAGTGGGTCAGGGAACAAACACGAGTTAATGACATTCTCGTCGAAATCGAAAATAACTACAATTTGGCTGTGCATCTAATGCGAAGGCAAGCTAACCGATGGTCATTAAGGGCAACGGAGTGCATTCCAAGACAAGGCAAGCGTTGCAGGGGGAAGGCAGAAAGTTACAGAAGTACTTGCTGTTGGGCTAGTTGGTTCATCGTAAAGTTGAATGACGCAAGGGAACGAACACAGGAAGACAGAGACAGTAAGAGCGCCTAAATTGTTAGCTGGGGCGATGATCTACGAAGTCTGCGGGAATAAGGTGGCCGCAGCTGGCACAAGACAGGGCTAATTGGAGAGGTGTGGGTGAGCCTTTGTCGTGAAGTGGACGTAATCAGGCTGATGATGATGTTGACTACGGAACAGGAATAACAGCGCTTTTTGAAGACGGGATACAGAATGAGACAGACACCGTGTCTGTCTCGTTCTCTGTCCCGTCTTCAAAGAGCGCTGTTGTTTCTTTTCCGTCAGCGTGTACCAACCAGCCCGTATTATATCCCTCTTCTGGACGTTGACGACCTGTGCGTATCATCACGCGTCTCTGCCTACCACCAGGACAAGAGGACCAAATGCAGCTGGGTGTGGACGCTGACCTCCACCTGTTGTCTGGCGGCCGTCGTGATGACGGTGGTCATATACTTCCGAGACCGGCGCGTGGAGGGCGAGGTGTACCCTGGCTACTCGGCGGAGAGCGCCTCCTTCAACTCGCGATTCCGCTGGCCTCGCAATGGGCCCTTCCGGATGATTCCGGCGGACAGCAACCTGATTCTACAGCCGCCGGAGGGCGTCTGCGCCAAGGCGTTCGCCAGAGCGAACGGCACCGTCCCTCCAGACAGCTTCCTCGTGGTCGTCCACTCAGCGCCTCACCACTTCGAACACAGGTGCTACACGCTGCCGTAAATGTGCACCCTATCTACATATCAAGCTAATACCCCTAACTGCTTTTGGTATGATTTGGTTTGGTTTGTGGGGGTTTAACGTCCCAGAACGACTCGTGCTACGAGGTACGCCGTAGTGGAGGGCTCTGAATAATTTCAACCACCTGGGGCTCTTTAACGTGCACTGAAATTAACACAGTACACGGGCCTCTAGCATTTCGCCTGCATCGAAATTTGGCCGCCACGGCCGGGATCGAACCCGCGTCCTTCGTATCAGCGGCCGAGAGCCATAACCACTGAGCCACTGCGGCGGTTCCTAACTGCTTTGCCGGGATAACTTGTTCTGAAAGGAGAACTAAAATCAGAATGAAGGAGAAATTGCGTGAGCAGTGAGCTCTCAAATGAAGCGAAAATACGTAGAGGCGAACAAACTGACAAGAACATATCATATGAACGAAGGATGCTGGGAAGAGTTGGCTTTTGCAAATAACAATGCTATGATCAATCTCGATATTGCAATACATCAGAGAGGCTCGTATGCCGCATTGCTGGGCGAAGTTTAGCGTTTCTTAGCTGCAGCATAACCATTAGGAATATGAGAAAAGAAACGGAAAAACGGAGGTCGCATGTTGCTATAGCACTTACTGAGCTAAACGTTCGCAATAGTACGAGAGGCGAAGAGGTTGGAAGGTGAGCATTGAAGACAGAAGAGGTTTTAAAAAAAATTTTTGTACTGTTACCACTGTGCAACGCGAGATTCAGCGACAACAGTGTTTCTTTTTTCTTATTTTTTTTTTGGGGGGGGTAAATATGTTAATTTGTTTATTCATTATTATTTTTATATTTGTGCGGTAGAGTGCACGTGACGTAACTATGCTGGTACTCGGGACGTCTTGAAGGCTGACAGATAAGCGCGGTGCGGTGTTGGCCTGCTAGCATCTCGTTACAGCTGCCGCTGTGGAACAGGAAGAATACTGATACTGTGAAGCTTGGACCAGTTGGTGTGACATGGTTTTTCCGCAGCGCAGGGGACAAAGGACGTGACAAGTGCACAGACACGGCGAATACTATACGAATACGAATACTATAGCAGGCTATCCGTCTTTTTGTCTTGAGTCTGCTCGGGCATACACTACTAAAATTTGTGGTAAAAACGCAGGGTAATTACGAAACGTGCCCTACGGATGCGGTTTTGTTTTTAGAACTTCTTTGTTGACTGACATATTTTATCGTGAGCAAGCCGATACATAAGTACGTTACCTGAGCGTCTTTTACGTTGATGTGCACGTAATGGCGTTAGCACAGCCAGTATTACAAACGCAATTTTTTCTTTAATGTTTCGACGAGTCATGAGAACTGCCAATCCCTGGAGCGACAAAAATGTGAAAAAATCCGGACAATGCTTTTATGAGATGCTCGAGGCTTTGCGACATACATTTACTATAAGGATTTTATGATAGCATTCCTAATTTGACACTATTTGGTCGTGTTTCTGAAGCAGAAAATCACTCAGTGGAGCCTAATGTGTTTTACTCTAAACATACAAGAGCTTTTTACTTAAACCACAATCTCAAAATTAACCGATAAATAAAAATTCTGTTCAGACAGCTCGGCATGTTCATTGACGACCGCGCTTCTAAAGAGGTATTCACAAGAGGGAGCTTTCACACACTGTCTTGCATACCGCAGCACATTGAGCAGTGAGCAGTAAAGCTCTTTTCATCCTCCGATGGATCGCATGGCAGCCTTCGACACTTGAGCTGCCTGCAGTGTGAAAAGCAGAAATTATGTGTTCCTCTATGGCAGCTGAGATGCCTTTTACCTTTGGGGACACCTCCTTGCTTGGTGCTGTGCGCATTTGAGCCACATCGGAAGGCCTAACTATTCTTGTTACGTGACCCACACATGCCCCGTAGAAACGTGCAGATCTTCCGCCTGGTGCGAACGGCCTTTGACAATATGCAGCTCCCTTACAAAAAATTTTTTAGACAGTCTATAGACTGTTCATATACTTCGCCTATAAAGTCTATAGAATCTCTATAGACAAACACAAAAGAACAGTCTATAGACAATATATAGATTTATGGCCATACACTTTTAGTAGACTTTTGTCTATAGACAGTCTATAGACCATAAATAGACAAAAATAAATTTTATAGGAAGGCAATAGAGTCTATAAAAAGTCTATAGACCATCTATAGACCATTTTTTTAAATGAGTTGCCGAAATAATTTGTGGACGCTTCTGTTTGCTAAACAGTACTAGCTACGGAAAGCGTCGAAAACACTTTTTTTTTGGCGCTATCCCGGCAGGTCCGCCATCAGGGCTACGTGGGCACGTGACGCCTCCCTGAGCTTTGGCAGCGGCGACGACGGCGTCGACATCGTGGTGCTGTTCGCCATGGGCAAACCCAGCCCATCGCCGCGGCAACAACAGACCCAAGTGAGAATCGCCAGTGAAGCGGCGCTCCACCAGGACATCATCCAGGGTTCCTTCCCGGGAACCTTCAGCGCTTCACTGCCCCTCAACGTGATCATGCTCAAGTGGACGTCCTTGGCGTGCCCTCAGGCCACCTACGTCGTCAAGGTCTCCGACGACTCCTTCGTGAACGTGCGGCGTCTCCGCGAAGCCCTCGGTGCGACGAGCGTACGCAGCTCGGTCGTCTACGCGCACATCTACCGCAAGCCTTCGGTGTGGAACGGCCACAAGCTGACCTTCGTCAGGGACAACATCTGCGTGGCGTGCGGGTACGCCATGAGTGGTGACGCCGTGGTCGGTCTGCTGAACCGCACGCTGCGCGGGGGCTTCACGAGTGTCGAACACGTCTTCTGGAGCGCGTCTCACGACCGTGTCGCACCGCTCCGGCTGGTTAACATGCAGGCCTTCTCGACTACTACAGGCGTCGGCTCGAGCACTTTCCCGTGCGGCGTCAGGGACTCCATAGCCAGCCATCACTTGAGCGCCGACGACATGCACGAAGCCTGGAAGGTGCTGCACAATGACACGGCGTCGTGCCCGGACACTCACGCGGAAGCCCAATACGGGAAGCCCGTATAATGTTTGAAGCTGATGTGAAACACTGCCTTTTTGTGTCACGGTTACAGTGCTAAACTTATAGCACTAGCACTAATGTTTTTAGCATTTCCTATGTTCTCGAGCATATTCTTCGAAGTTGGAGAAAAATTATAAATTTTCGCAGTCTTCTGCTCAAATGACGCGGCTATTAGCATGCGCAGAAAGCTTAGCGTGACCTCGTTTACCGTGCGTGGTGCAGCATTCAAGTACTGACTACGTCTTGAGAAAGAAGAAATAACTGACGTTACGTAACGTTATTGCGAATCGCCCCTTTGGCATGTGGCAGTACCGGCGGCAAGTACCCAAAACTTTTGGTCATTAGCGTCGATACGTTTAGTTAAATACAATATGATGTGAGTTCGAACTAGAAAAAAAAAGTGTGGATGTGCTACTTATTTTCAGCAGTTTCGCTTTTCTTCTACCGAGGCCCATTTCTTCCTAAGTCGGAACAAACTGGCAGCCTCGGTTAAAATGATAGCGGAATTATCCACCTTGTTTGCTGGCCTCGTCGTTTGTTTTTATGCGTTGCATATTGCAATCACTCAGTTCAGCCCTTGGGCGCGGCCGGGCAGCCACCATTGACCTTTAGCGCAACCACGTGACGTGACGTCACGACAGCCGGAGGAAAAGCTGGGCCCCAACTCGCGCGGTCGCGCGCGGCCGCAGCCACCACCTGACTCCCGCTCCTCCCGCTAAGGGCGCTGCGCTATGATTGACGTCACGGCATATGTATAAAAGAGCTGCGCTCCTTCGCCGGGACAGTCTTATATCCCTGTCACACGGGCATTTCGAAAAAAAGACCGCGCAATATGCAACGCATTCTTGTCTTAACCAAGCTAAGCCTGGCCATTTTTGTGTTCAAGGTTTCTAGCTGCTGTTCATGAATGATGCTTCATATATGAGGGTTTTTTATTTTTAGTAGTGCAGTACTCTAAACAGATCAATGTCAGAGTCGTACTGTTGAGTAACTCACTGCAGGGCAAAGGCCTCTCCCATGTTGGAGAGACATGGGAGAGGCTTTTTCTCTGTAGTTGGTGATCGTTAATAACCACGCATGCCAAAATTTTCGAATGCCTCTTGCCGTAACATTAGTGCAATGTATTTTATGCCTGCTTATGCAAAACAGCAATGATTACCTCCTCGTTGACATTTGTCTTCTTTATTGCATGCTCTTCCACTGCTAGTGTGCACCTGTGTACGATGAAGATTGAGGTACATACTTTTTCTGGTGACTGAACTTTGGAGAATTTTGCGGTCACTTATGCCAGAACGTTGCTTGAAATTAAATTTGAGGTCAGTGCTACTTGAAAGGTGCAGGAAGATAAATGAAATCCGTTCTATAAAATGGGCTTCGCGATAACCCCCTTAAGAAACATTAGGAGGAAAATGTTTTTATACGCAATAACACCAATACGTCACAGTTCCTGGGCACGCACGGTGTTCTTTTATTTATCGCTGCTGATGGGAAGCAGTTAATGACATTTTATAGCTTTAATGACGTCTGCTGGAGTCTGAACTATCCTGAAACCTTGCGCCTGTCGGAACTTCCACACCTCTTCGGATATGTTTTTTGTACAGGGTAATATAACGCCGCCTATTTGTGCTCATGACACTTGTGCAGCTGAGCACACGATATGGCAGCCAGTTTCTCACGTTGCAGTCTCCTTATATTCTCGTTCCTGTTCTACGTCAAAACACAAATGATATGCTACGACGACAAGGAGCTTTGCTCTTTTGGGTATCTGTTTCAGACTTCAGTATAGGGCATTGCTACGCTGCTTTGTCAAGCATGAAGCACTCATTGGGCCTTGAGCATTGATTCTTGAACGAGCTAGAATACTATAGATTTTGTCGGAAAGTTGCGCGTCTAGCTTGCATTGCCGCGACCATTTTTCTCCTTGTGATGGCTTCCCCTGCCGACTGGAGCCCCGCGTTCGCAATACTCACGGCTGTGCTCACGCTATCAGCTGGGTTCAAAAAGTCTACATTGTTACCGTCCTTGTTATTAGCTTGACACGCGGCCTGTATTCTGTGCTTCGATGGAAACAGAAGGCTCGCCTAGATACACCGACGCAGAAAGAAACGCGTGCGCTAATTTGCTAATTGAGTCTCCAGAAATCCCTAATAGGCTCACTACGCTCATTTTCTGCAGGCCACTTTTATTGTATGGAGACTTAATAGGCTCCCACCCTGAATTCGTTAATTTAATTTCTGGCGTCTCTGCCACGTGTCTTGTGTAGAATTTCTCAAACTTGTTTTCAAAGGCGAACAATAAAGTAAAACGGGATCGGAATTCAATTACCTTGATTAGAAGATGACTCGCATTTGGCGACATTTCTTCTTATTAAATTAGGTTCAATTAGGCTGGCACTACCGCTCCCTCTCTTGTTGAAAGGCGAATAGAAACGAAATTTGGACATAGCTGTAGTAGAATCTTCGTAGAAATGCATGGTATGTTTGTTAACTATCAGGGAAATTAGTTCTGAATGACTTCGATGCGCACACAGGCACGGACAATTGTCTGAAGAATGGCAGCAGCAGTGAATTAGCCTAAGTAATAGCTCATCGCCCTTTAAATGCGTAAGCAGCCGGATAGTAACTTATTGTTTTCATTTTTGAGTATTCCCGTGCTCCTTGTTCGAGCTTTGCCTGCAAAGTCGCATCGCTGAGAAAATGTACAATATCAGATGTAATTCACTTGATCGTCCCCAAAGTTTTTTCGTTTTTTTTTTCTCCTCATTAGGAAGCTTGAAGTAGCAACATATGACAAAAGTGGGCTATAACTGCTCTAACGATGTGGCAGACGTTAAAAAATTGTGTTATATTTCATTTTCGTAATTTATTCAAGGTGGCAAAACCAAACTCTCTCATGAGTAATCACACCAGGAATGCCGCTGCTAGCTCCTCGCAGTTTCGACGGCGTATCTGAATATGCTAACCGATGGTCAAAGCTTTCGCTTGGGATTTCATAAAGCGACATTTCACGCTTCGCAGTTAAAGCTACAAAGGAGCGAACTTTTAAACTGCTCCCGTTAAGAAAGTAGACGTCAACATCACCTACTTCCCATTTACATGAATGCAGCAAATAGGTATTGCGTGCAGTTATCGACATGTGGGTTTGCAGTGGCTCTCTTGAACTTTGTCATTACATACGTAGTTATGCAACATTACAAAACAACGTTACAAGCTCATAGAATTCAAAATCAAATTTTACCTACCTCATCAGTTACCGCAGGATTTGTGCGTCCTCAGAAATTGTCCGCCTCACCTGTTACCTGTTCATCAAATGACGTCACCACCGCCATGAATTAAAAAAAAATCGGGGTTTAGTCCGGGAATCGAAACCAGAGCCTTTGGCGTTCGAGACGGAGAAGCTTCCACTCCGCCATGACGGCTCTTTACGGCGACAGCAAGAATTTCGCCTTGGCGCACGTAAAGTGACGTAAGTACTCCCCTAATTTTTTTTGCGTTATTAGGAGTGGCGTTTTGCATTGCAATTTCAGTCCGTGTATTTCTTGCCAAATAATTTTCGTACCATAAAGTCAGGCTCGACTAAAAAAATAAGTTTGTTTAAAATTGCAGGTGACAGCCAAAGCTTTTCCTCTTAAAAATCCTGCCTAAACAGAGTATTTTAGAAACAGCTGCGACGTCTTCCAAAATCACGGCACTCACGGAACAGCTGCGTTGCGATCTTCATTTTTTTCTGTGTTGCAATCGACTCTAGCGGATGTCAGCGCTCAACGGCGAGTTGTTCCGAAGTAAATGAACCCCGTTTATCGAAGGAAAGTAATCTCTTCCACTTAGAGAGGGCATCAAGAGCTAACAGCCCTGATTTATCGTCTTCAATATGTTTAATAAAGGTATATGGGCCCTCGAACTTTTAAAATTGAAACGAAAGTTACTTGCGCGCAAAAACGTTCGAGTCAAACACCCTTTCGACGATCAAAGGTTTATCGCGCGCAGGATCCTCTTAGTCTAAATTACCATGTGGCGTGCGCACAAATGACTTAGCAACTTACGGTGGACTTTGATATACAGTAAAGCCTCGTTTTTCTAGAGTTTTTGGGTAAAAGTGGACGTTTTGATCTCTCTCGTCCTTGGATGAGACCATTCGTGTTAAAGACTCTGTACGGCTTAGATCTAAAGGAAAAATGCTTCGAGACTAGAATAACTTTTTTTTTGTTTACCCAACAACATTTGTCAGATGTTTTTCTTCGTGCGAAAGAGAATCGAAATTTATATTCTCTTCAAGTTCTTATTTCCTTTTTTTATTAGTAAATACTGCTTTGCAACCTCTCTTTTGTCGCTAGTTCTATGTTACCGGCAGTGCTCTTTTTTATACAGAAAACGCTGAACTAGTCTGAAGCAGCATGAGCAGGCTTTAGTGGGGCGAACAAAAAGGGCTTATAAAAACGGTTATTAAAAACCTTTTAAAGGTATTACCAAAAGCTTTCTACGCAGGATATGCCGAGGATTACATTTTTTTAACGTTTACAAAAAGTTTTCTCATTCCACGATCACCACTGTGCAGCTGCTAAGTAGTGAACATTAACTATATGCCACCGCATTGGCTTAATGATGAGAGTGCCCGGCAACTGAGTCCGATGACGCAGGTACAATCTAGGGCGCGGTGACCACGTTTCCATGGAGGCGGAACTCGAAGTCGCGCATATGCTGTGCTATGTGAGTGAAAGTTAAACATCCCCTTGTGTTCGAAATTATCCTGAGCACTCCATTATGGTAGTACCTCTCTCTCTATTTCTACTTTCACTCTCCCTATCTCTCGCCTTTCGGCATGGTTCGAGTGTGCACCGAGAAGTGTGACAGGTGCCCTCACTGTGGCGCTGCACCGGACATATGTGATGTGCGGCACTTGTTGCGGGCGTGCCCAGCGACGGCTGCTATCAGAAAACGGCTCCTCAGGGAGGTGGGCCTGCGGTGGAACCGCGAAAGTGACTACGTGAAGTGCACTATGGACAACCGTTTCATTAGCAACCTGTGCGACTACCTAAGCGCAACGGTTCTTCACTCCTTCTTTTAACTTTCAATCCCATGCATTCCTTCCCCCCCTTTCCTTTTTCAACTTAAGCCTCATGGCACACTTTTCGAATAAAAAAAAAAGTGAGACAGCTACTACGTGCTTTATTTCTGCAAAACCGGTTTTCATTGTCCTCATGGATCATCACTTTTATTTCATGGTGGTTTGGGAGAACTAAAGTATCTGCGCTTGAAATAAATTGCCGGTAATCAGCTCTTCATTCAGAAATGTGGTAAGACGTTAAATATATTTCATATTTGAATTTACAGAACGAAAGTTCAGCGTGTGCGATCGCCCTGAAAGTGCCTACTATCACCAAAATCGTCTTACTAGCATGAGCTGGTGACTCGCGCCTGCTTGTTACTTAATAACGGCTGACTTCGAAAGCTTGTTACTATGCTACGAAGTGCGCTTATTTCATCAACGGAAGGAATGATAGGAAATGATAGCTGCAATTAATGTCTACTATGAATATGGGGAAGAAACGTGAAGGCTGACGAAAATGGTTCCGCTTCAACAGCGCAGCAAGCTATGGAAAGAATAATGATAGGTGTAGCGTTAAAAGACAGCAAGAAGGCAGAGTGGGTGTGGGAACAAACACAAGTTAATGACATCCTAGTCGAAATCAAGAGGAAGAAATAAATTTGGGCAGGGCTTGTAGTGCGAAGACAAGATAACAGATGGTCCTTAAGGATAACAGACTGGATTCCAAGGGAAGGGAAGCGTAGCAGGGGGCGGCAGAAAGTTAGGTGGGTGGAAGAGATTAAGGAGTTTGCGGGCATACGGTTGGCGCAGCTGGCACACAGGACAGGGTTATTTGGAGAGATATGGGAGAGGCCTTTGTCCTGCAGTGAGTGTAGTCAGGCCGAAAATTATGCTGACCATGTATAAGAACTAGCACTGTCATTTCTTGTTCATTGCTGCGTTATTCGCATGCGGTTAAACACTATTTTCGTGAGGCCAACAAATTGTACCCAGTGCCACAAAGATGCGCTTGATTCTCGTGTCTTTATTCGCGCTAATGTCTCAGCAGACATTGCCGTGCACTTGGGACGAAGAGTCAATTAATTCAGCACCACGAGTTCAGTTCAGGAGCAAAGCAACGCGTATATAGAAATTTTAGCTGGGACCACAATACTGTGTTTATGAAATGAACTCACCCTTCGTTCGGCTCTCGCAAATATGTTTTGAAAGTGGCCGAGAGTTCCGAAGCTAGAATACGACCAGAATCAAGTGGCCACCCCGCACAGATCAAAGATTTTTTATGGCATAAAGCTTGTGGTTTAAGTGGCAAGAACTGGCTTCTTAGAAGTAAAGGCGCCGTATCGGAGCAGGTCAGCAAGTTGGGCAGGAAATAAATGCTTTGCATGCGTTTCTCACGCCCGCATTGCGACTAATGTTTTGTTAAGAAGGCACGTTAGTGCAGGCATTTGTATTATTTTTGTAGCGTGAGCTACACTGGCCGAGGTTGAGCAGTTTCGCGTGGCTCCTGGAGAGCCGTGCTGCGCATGCGCGAGGTGCAGTGACGTCACACGGCGCACAGCTGGCGCACCGGAGCCGCCGCCGCGCGCCTCGCCGGTCGTTATATTCCAGTGGAGTGAAGTCATAGCCACGGCAGACACACTGACGCCGGCGCGGGCCCAGCTGTGCGCCTCCGTTGCGCAGTAGCCAAGTATGACGTTTCGCTGGAGCCGCTTGATAGCGCCTCTCATTTTGAGCGCATGCGCAGAGGTATCAGTGGCGGAGTCCATATAGCTGGGTGTTTGCCAGCATGGTATAGCCATGGAGAAGGAAAGCAAAATTGCTGCTCAGCGGCTCAGCGTAGCTCACGCTACCTATATCCTGGCATAGCCGAGCTAAGCCACTGCTAACTTTTTTTATTCACGTCTCATTTATTATATCACGCAAAATGGGGGTGTTAATAAATTATGAATAATAATGCATGCAACAGACTAAATATTAATGTACAGTACACTCAAACAAGATTGACAGTGACCGGAAATTTAGGTTTGTGGATATAAATGTCCAAAACGCATGCATGTCTTCACCATGGGATCGAGGGGCTTGTTACTTTTTTGTTGATTTGCCGTAGATATACTGTTATTAATTAGTTGCAGACCTTTACATCCCCCTCCACTTCCTTTCACCCTCTCTGCATAGAAAAGCTCAAAATGACCCAAGAGTTTGACATGACCGATTCTTGACCATCAATATGCCGAGTGAGCAGCCGAATGAGCAACACGTGTTTGAAAAAGAGATGCCGTCTCAGACTTGGTTTTCTGGGCCAAAAAGTGGTTCTTTAATGTATAAGGTTATGCTCATATTTAATAAAAGCGTCAAATGGGAGGTGCTCAGTCGGTTATTTATTGCTGCGTGCTTCTAGGAATGTGAC